>NC_048309.1:26668017-26797485 GCF_013100865.1 Trachemys scripta elegans
CTGCCCCCTCCTACGCCCCCCCCCAACTGCCCCCCAGGACCCTACCCCCTACCTGTACCCTGCCTGCCCAAAACTTTCTCCACTCCCCTCCAAAAGCCCCCCCCCCGTTTCTTGACTGCCCCCTTCAGAACCTCCCTGTCCCTTCTCCTGCCCCCCCTTACCCTGCTGCTCAGAACAGGGTGTTGGGCTCTGTGCCAGCCGGACACATGGCTGAGCTCCCCTGCACAACACAAAACCCGGTCCCTGGCCCTGCACAGGGCTGCCGGAGCGGGCTGCAGGAGGAGGAGCTGCCGGCCGGCTCAGAATGCAGGGGGGGGGGGGGAGGAGGAAGCTGCTCCGGAGTCCAGCCCGGAACTTTCCTGCAGCCCTCCCAGCTGCTCGCTCTGCCGGGGGAGAGGGAAATCCCGGACATTGTGAGTGCTTTACAAATTCCCCCCGGACGCTATTTTTAGCACACAAAAGGAGGACATGTCCGGGTAAATCCGGACGAATGGTAACCCTAGTAGATACCCATGTGCGACAAAAGGCTGTTTGGTCTGCCAGTCATATCTATAATGTCAGGATTAAATGGAGAGGCAAAACATTAAGGTATGATGGAAATTTAACATCTACTATGTAAGCATTCTAAAAAACCAAACTGTGTGGTTATACCAAATACTCATGTTCCTCAGATGCTAGAGAGGAAGGGTGGCTCAGTATTCAGAGCACTAGTCTGGAACTTGGGAGACTGAATTTAGTTTCCTCTTTAGCCCCAGACTTCTTGTGTGACCTTGAGCAAACCACGTAGTTTCTTTGTGTCTCAGTTCCCCATTTGTAAAATGAGGATGATAATCCTTTACTGTCTCACAAGGGTGGTGTTAGGATAAATTCACCAAAAAGCATCAGAGGCCCCAGTACTAATTAATTGAGGTTATATAAATATTCTAGGTTGAGATCATCTTTTTGTACATGGAACAACTGTTTATCAGGGATGCAGAATCAAAGTGCCAAGTATTTTTGGTGGAGGGACTTTGCCTGTATCACTCCTTTCCAGGGGTATTCCAGCTCAAGCCTGTCTTTAGAGTGTTGTCCCTTTTAGGGTATGCCCATATTGCAGTGTAAGCCTGTGCTTGAGCCTGGGCTCAAACCTAGCCCTTCCCTTGCATCTACACTGCAATTGCTCTAACCCAGGGCCCCAGACCCTGCAGGAGGGTCTGAGCTCAAGTTAAGCTGAGACCCAGGGTACAAGCCCTATTGTTTTGCAGTGTAGACACAGCCCTGCTTTTAACTCATGTCCCAGGAGTCAGCCAAGAAGTATCCCACAATTCCATGGGACAACTTCCTTTAGTCTTCTCTATCCCAACAATCTGCAATCCACTCTATTGAAAATGGAAGCCATTCCCTTTTGCCAGCAGCAGCAGCACAAGTCAGTGTTAACCCAGTCTCTTCTAATCAATGATCTGCAAGCATGCTATCAGAGAGAGACTCCTGCGTTTGTAGTGGAGAGTGAACTGATCAAGCCTTTTGCAAAGCGAACTGCTTCCTGGTAATGTGCAGGGCAGGCAGTAAAATTTCCCCACAGTGCACCATGGGGTTAGTGGGACTTGACCAGCTGACCTGTGTTAGGGACCCATGAGCTAGAGTGGCCACTTTTCAGGGAAGGGGATGAGGTCCTTGGGACTCTGGGATATGGTTACTTTAATTCAGGTCTGTGCATTGCAGCGTGGATCCCCGAGCCCTAGGTGCTAGCATGGGTTAGACCAGTCTTAACACGGTGTTAAAATACAATGGAGACGCTCAAGCCCCTGGTTCCCTAACACAGGTCAGTTGGTCAAGTCCCACTAACCCTGGGCATACATTACAGTGTAGACATACTCTTAGTAATAACTCTGCTGCAATAATTGAAGCTGAAGAATAGAAATAACAGGTAACTGAGGAGTGAGCGATTTAGGCCTTGTCCTCTCTAGTGACACTTTTTTTTTTTGAAAAAATTCTCTAGTCTCTGACACAGGTTCAGCACCTCATGAATGTAACCTTTCTCAGACGGAGGTCTGATTTACACCTAAAACAGAGGTCAGCCTAGCTACATTGCTGAGGAATGTGAAAAATTCACGCCCCTGAGAGACATAGTTAAGCTGACCTAAGCCCCGGTGTAGACACCAGTAGGTGGACAAATTAATTCTTCTGTTGTCCTACCTACCACCTCTAAGAGAGGTAGATTTACTGCAGTGAAGGAAAACCCCCTTAAATGGAAATGCAGCTGGAGGCCAATCTACCCTAAGGCTCCCAACTCTAATACCTGTTCAGCTGAACTCAGGGTTGATAAAAACAGATGTTTTTTTAATTCAGCTTTTTTATTTTGTTTAAAATGATAAGTTTTTCTTTTTAAAAATAAACCTGTTTAAAATGAAATCTGAATTTAATACAAAATATGTTAAGGACTAAACTACTTATAATCACAAAACATTTAAATAAAAAATAAGTATGCTGAATCAATGAGTCTCTATTAAACACTTTGAGTTAAGCATTGCTTTTCTATGTAAAGAGAGATGTTCTCCTAATTCTAACTTTTAAGGTCAAGCTCTATAAATATGACACTATAAGTCATGTGCCGTATTAAGGGCTTGATCTGTGGCAGATATAGGGGCTGTGCTACTGGGTGCAAGAGTCTTGCAGAGACATCACTGGGACTCCATCTCTGACTCCAGGAGCTCTCATCATGTACCTCATCACTAGGTAGCAAAAAGATGTACCAAATTTAGTGTAAATGCTTTATTTTGTTATAAATCAACATATTTAGTGGTTATATCAACCAATGATAATTCACCTTACTGTAGAAAATAACTGAAGTACAAATGGAAAAGTTTATTAAAATCTATTTAAATTGAGGCTTTCCACATGGGTGATTTAAATCCTGATTTAACTCAATCCACCCTGGTGAACTGGGGTTAAAATGGCTGGAAACTTTTGAAAAATTTCGCAAAGTATGGACAAAACCAAAGAGCCTTAGTACTTGAATAAAAGGTTACTTTAGAGATCTGTCCTGGGACAAACATTCATCATGCTTCTAAACAAGCACTTGCAGTCATGTTAACTTGGACTAGTTGTCAGCTAACTCAAGTTAAAACATAACCATAAATTATAGTATAGACAAACTCCTACTTGCGACCCAAGCCTAAGGACTACTGAGTTAGCTGTAAATAGTGCTATACGATGGCCTCTTTCAGAGTAACCTGCATAAAGTCTGCTGGTGCTACTGTAACAAATTAAATGATGGTAAATAATGTTGCTAATGAACACTTGACTTTTACAGATGATTTTTGATCCCACTATGAGCAAGAAGAAGAAGAAAAAGAAGAAGCCCTTCATGCTGGATGAAGAAGGAGGAGAGACACAAGCAGAAGAGACACAGTTGTCAGAAACAAAAGAAGTGGAACCAGAACCAACAGAGGACAAAGATATAGAAGCTGATGAAGAGGACAGTAGGAAGAAAGGTATAGTGAAACATTTCATTTGGCAGTTTCAAAACATAGTTTCCAGCTGTGTGTCCTCAGGGCAAGGGCTATGTATAAGTACATGAAGACAATTGACCACAATGAGGCCTTTGTTCTGATTGGGCTTCTAGGTACTGCTGTAACACAAATATGTAAGTGCGATTTTTTTTTTCTTCTCTTCTTCTTGAGCTTGTGTGCTGTACTCCTGTAAGCAAAATGGTGTCTTAATTTACAAGAACTCTGCTTTCTCCACTGCAACTGAAGTCTTTGTCATGAACAAAATTGAGAGGTGCTCTAAAAACTGCCAAAATGCTTGTGGTCTGCTGTATTATAGTTCTAGTTCTTTGTATTCTGAGCCCATTTAATGTAGAGCCAGAAAGCAGTTGCAATAATTTCAGAGTAACAGTAAAAATTAGGATGGGAGATACTCAAAATCATTGCAAGACAAGTTTTTCTTGGTGTCTTGGTCAATGACAATAATCCAGTTAATCCAATATTGTACTCTTCAAGATCTCACAAGAAATAACTTGCAGTTGTATTTGACTCAATTTAACTGAAGTTAGCCATATTGAGATGACCTGATAACATGAAGTAAACTGAAAGGACATTACTAACTTAATCACATTTGTGTGTAAAATTAACCTGTTACATGTAACACCTAAGATGATTGAAAAGGCAATTTTATCTCTTTTCCACATTATTTTTTGTGACGTCAAGCTTCTCTATCAAAAGCACAAACTTTCCTTTCTGTGGTCAGTTTCCCCTTGTGTGAGGAACAGCAACAGGGAAGATGAAAAAATATTTAAAATAAATAGGAAAACATGATTGTATGCCACAAAAATTGTCAAGGGGTATTCTGTGGCATATGTAGCACTCGTAACTAGTAAACTAGCTTTTTTTTTTTTTTAACCTGACTAGTTTATCCTAGTGAGTAGGTGTCCCTTTAAGTCTTTCAGAGGTATGTTTTTGAGAATTCATATCTGAACCAGAATACTTAGGGTTTGTCTATACTGCAATTTAAGCCCAGGGTTAGTGGGACTTGAGTCAGCTGACCAATGTTAGGGAACCATGGGCTTGAACATCCCCATTTTATTTTAACCCTATGTTAAGACTTTTCTAACAGGTGCTCAAACCTAGGGCTCTGGCATCCACACTGCAGTGTGCAGACCTGAGTCAAAGTAACCATATCCCAGAGTCCCTAGTAAACGCTTCCCGCCCCCCCCCCCGCTCTCTTCCCCTCCCCCCACTTTCCACCCCTGCAAAATGTGACTGCTCTAGCCCTAGGACTGTGGTGCACTGTAGGGAAAAATGTACTGCCTGCCCTGCATGTTACCAGGAAGCGGCTTGATCAGTTTGCTCTCCATTACAAATCCAGGAGGCTCTCTGATAGTGCACATGCAGATCGGAGATCAGAAGACAATGGGTTAACACTGACTTAAGCTGCTGACATTGGCAAAGGTGGGTGCATGGGGTGATTTCCGTTTTCAAGAGTGGATTGCAGATTGTTGGCATAGAGAGGACTAAGGAAGTTGGCCCATAAAATGGTGGGATACTTCCAGCTGACTCCTGGGACCTGAGTCATGTGCAGCTGTGTCTACACAGCAAAACAATAGGGCTTGTACTCTGGGTCCTGGCTTAACTCAAAACTCAAGCTCAGACCTTCCAGTCCTACAGGGTCCTGGAACCATGGGCCCAAGCCCTGAGTTAGCATAACTGCAGTGCAGATGAGGGGGAAATGGGTGGGGGGAGGTTAGGCGTGAGTCCGGGCTCAAACATGGGTTTGCATTGCAACGTAGACATACCATTAGTTTCTAAACTGGTAACATGATTGCTAATCCTGGACTTTTCAACTTTCTGGTTTTTTAGATGCATCAGATGATCTGGATGACTTAAACTTCTTCAACCAAAAGAAAAAGAAGAAGAAAACAAAAAAGATGTTTGATATAGATGAAGCAGAAGAGGGTATAAAGGTCAGTTTATAAGGATGTGACCTAGTTCGTATAATTAAACCCAGTTGGGCTTACTGAAAATTCCCCCTTTTCTCATCCATCTGTGTCCTTGTCCTGTGCCTGCATTTCACTCTTCCATTCTTTTAAGATTGACAGTTCAGGAATTCCTTGGCAGTCAGTCATCTTAATTAGCCAGATGGATCACTATTGATATAAAATGTTCCCTTTATGTACACTTGGGACTAGCTGGATATACTTCTTTTACAATGTTCTTTTCTATGCAAGGTGTAAGAGGCAAGTTAGTGTTTAGTAAGCATTCTAGAAATGTAATTCTGTAAAATGTGCGCGCACACACACACACGCGCACACACACACACACACACACCCACCCCTCCCCCCCAATCTGGTGTTCAGGTTTATAATTTCATTATTGTTTTTTGATTTGAGAAAAGTAACGTTGATAATGCCAGAAGCCACATGCATTATGTTTCACTGAAGGTCAACTTTTCAAATGAAGAGCTGACAGTTTCTCCTGTAAAATCTTTGTTTCTGGTCCTCATGATTTCTTTAAACATTGGGTGTAACTTCAGGGACTCTAGGAAGACTGTGTGATATTTCTACTCTTGACTCCTGTTTTTATAAATCTGACAGGTAATATATCACGTTTAAGCATGGCAGATAAGCCTAAAGAGCAGCAGAGCAAGGATCTGTGCTACACAATATGCACATTTTTCTGCCCTCTACCCTAAGGGAAAAAACTTCCCCTCTGACCTTCACAGCATATCTAAGCTCTGTTATTCTGTGTTCTTTACGTGTTCAAAAACTTCTTTACATGTAGCAAGAGCAGGATTGGAGGAAAACTTTGCCTTCAGTTTCTCTGACACATGGGGTCTCTTGCCCTGGTTGTGTGTCAGTGTGGCTGGAAGCCTCTAATAAGTCAAAGGTATTGTGTGACCCTGTACTGGTCAGTAGTTCAAAACCTACTAATCAGCTGCAGTAGGGAATGGCCATAGTTGGTCACATGACCCCATGTTAGCTAAACTGTTCAGCAATCCAAGGGAATAAAATAAACCCTATTCTTTAATAATAATAATAATAAAAAAAAGGCTAGATTTTTATAGCCACAAACACTGATTTGCACATGTGCACCAGAAGATGCACCCCAGCTGTGCATGCAAAGTTGTGTATTTAAAAATCTGGCCCCAAATTCCATCTCAATAGTATAACTAGCAAGGGAATGTCGGTCATCTGCCTTTAGCATAATCTAGATCACTCCTTCAAATTTAAATCTGTCATATTTAAGAACTGCTAAGGATTTTCTGTCTCACTTCCTGCGTGCTATGTTGGGTGTCACTTTCATATGTTCTGGCTGAATTTTTTCTTCCTTTTTGTAGGATTTAAAAATTGAAGGTGATGTGCAAGAGCCAGTGGAACCAGAAGATGACCTTGATATCATGCTTGGCAACAAAAAGAAAAAGAAGAAGAATGTGAAGTTTCCAGATGAAGATGAAATATTGGAAAAGGATGAAGGTAAAACCAACTTACAAGAGTTTAAGTCCTGGCTTGTGCTGCTGGTGAAAGTGGGTAATCTTGCAAATAAAGTATTCTTATTGCCTAAATAGGCACAGTTTTTTAGTTAAAATGGCATCTCCTTGTTTTGGGATTTTCTATTATAAGGCTAAATAATATCTCAATGGTGGAGCCATGTGGTCCTTGTTTATATTCTGGTCATATCCGTCAATGTGTGGAGGAAAACTTTGGCTCACAATACACATTTCTTGGGAATCTTCTTGTACAGGCTGCTAGAAATAGCATTAGCTCTGTCTGTCCAAGAAGTCCACCATTTTTAACATCTTGTGCTTCATGAATCTCAAACAACTTTCCTTTCCCACAGCTCTGGAGGATGAAGACAGCAAAAAAGATGATGGAATTTCTTTTAGCTTTCATACTGGACCTGCATGGGCAGGTTCAGAAAGGGACTACACGTATGATGAGGTAAAGTTAAAAATGCTTTCCAAATATTTCCCAAATCCAGCTACACCAATGCTAATTAATTTAATATCCAAATACACCTCTACCCTGATATAACCCTATCCCTGGGAGCCAAAAAATCTTACCACGTTATATTGAACTTGCTTTGATCCACCGGAGTGCGCAGCAGTCTCCCCCTCTTCCTCCCCCCCCCCGAGCGCTGCTTTGCTGCGTTATATCCGAATTTGTGTTGTATCGGGTTGCATTATATCGGGGCAGAGGTGTATTCTGTTTCTAACTTAATCCTTAAGTACATATGATCAAAGGTTTCTGGAAACGTTAAAAATAATTAGAAAAACTTGGGTGGGGGGTGTTACAGATTGTTATAATAATCCACAAATCCAGTGTCTCTTCAGTACGTGATTTTTAGTATCTATCAACGTTATGAATTTAAGCTTCCAGGCGTGGCTTTTGAAGGTATCGTGACGATGAGGACTGAGAGGCCAGAGAGTGATTGCTTTGTGTAGGGATGTATAGAACCCATGGATCTTAAAAGGTGTGTTTGTGGGAAGTGTTGATCGTCTTATCAGTGGAGATATAGCTACAGGTTTTGCATCTGTTGTTCTGGCAGGTTCTGGTGCTGCTTTGAGTTGGTGTCTCCTTGTCTGTGGGGAGCTTGCTTCTGATGAGCTTGGAGAAGTTGGTGGGTGGGAGGGGAGAGAGGATTATTTGAAGGCCAGAAGAGGAGGTCAGGAAAGATTTCTTTCAGGTTGTGGTTGATTATGGGTTGTAACTGTTTAATAATACCCTTTATGGGATCCAATGTAGGATGGCAGGTGACAACTAGGAGTGTGTGGATGGAGGGATTTTTATTTCCATATTGCAGCAGGTTCTCTTTGGGTATTTGGGTAGCCTGATCCATGATGTAATCACACTCCACCAGACAAGTAATCTGAATGCCTGGCTGTGGAGAACAGATTTCTTCATGTGCTGGGGGTGGTTACTGGATCTGTGAAGGTAGGTGTGGTGATCTGGATTGTCTATCGGCTTCCATTGTTGAAGCTGATCTTGGTGTCCAGGAAGTTGATGCCAGTGTTGGAGTGTGCTAGAGAGAGTTTAATGCATGGGTGGTGGTTGTTGAAGTTGCGATGGAAATCGGAGGGAGTTTAGGTCACTGGTCCAGAGGATGCAAATATCATTGAAGTATCTCAGGTTTATCGTTGGTTTTGTGGTGCATTTCTCCAAAAATTCTTCAAGATGACCCGTGAAGAGATTAGCATATTGGGGAGGCCTAATGGTACTCATGGCTGTTCCCATGTTTTGGACAAAATGCGTGTGGAATGTAAAATTGTAATGGATGAGTTTAGTGATGTGCGTGGTGGCTTAAACATGCAGTTGAAAGTACGCTGGGGAAAAAGTACATTGTTAGAAGTTCAGTCTGGCAGAAATATGATCTTAAATGCTATAGCACTTAATTCCATGGTAGTGGAAAAATTATACACCTCTCTAGACATAAAATACAGCAATATAAAACGTTTTGTGGATGGCAGGATAAATTATTAAAGGAATGCATGTTGATGTAAACATGTCTGTTCCTGCAGTTGCTGAATCGAGTTTTTAACATAATGCGGGAAAAGAATCCGGACATGGTAGCTGGAGAAAAAAGAAAATTCGTCATGAAACCTCCACAGGTTGTAAGAGTAGGAACCAAGAAAACGTCATTTGTCAACTTTACAGATATCTGTAAACTGTAAGTTTGGCAGCTTTTAAGATCTCTTGGGGGCACAAGGCAGGAAATACTGTGTCCTTCCTGTAGTGCATAGTTAATGATTGTCTGACTGCATGGACTTGCAAAAAGCTATATTAAACTATTTATTAATCACTTAAAAATTGTGCCAAGTAGAGTGGGACAGTTACCTTCTGTATTTTATATACAGTAGAACCTCAGTGTTACGAACACCAGAGTTACAAACTGAATAGTCAACCACCCACCTCATTTGGAACTGGAAGTACACAATCAGCATCAGAGACCAAAAAAAAGCAAATATAGTACTGTGTTAAACGAAAATTACTAAAAAAAAAAAAGGGGGGGGGGCAGCATTTTTATTCTGCATAGTAAAGTTTCAAAGCTGTATTACATCAATATTCAGTTGTAAACTTTTGAAAAAACAACCATAATGTTTTGAGCAGATTTATGAACTTTTCAGAGTTACGAATAACCTCCATTCCTGAGATGTTTGTAATCCTGAGGTTCTACTGTACAACACTTCTGTTAATACACCTCAGAGCCTTTTTTGCAACTGCTTGACATTGACTCTTTGGATTTGTGATCCATAATTTGTAACCCATCAGATCCTTGTGAGGAGTACTTAACTAGTTATTACCCATTTTGTCGTGCATTTGATCTTTTCCTTTCTAAGTCTGGTACTTGAATTTGTCTCCACTGAATTTCATTTTGTTGATTTCAGACCAATTCTCCAATTTGTCCAGGTCATTTTGAATTCTAATGGCGTTTAAAACAGTAACCATGTAACTGATTAAAATTCTGTCGGTTATACAGTTAAAGGTTTCCCTGGGGAGCTTGGGGGGGGTGGGTGCTGCAGGGCCCTCCCCCCTCCACATGTTTTACACGGAGCTCCGCTGCTGCCCCCGTGCCTGGGGCTATGCTGCTGCCCAGCATCATGGTGCATCTCCCAGCTTGGGCGTGCCAGGATGCCGGCTGGGTGGAGTTTAACCGTTAACCAATAGCCTTGATGCTTATTGGTTTTTGTTAACAGGTTAAACTCTTACATTCCTAATTCTAACCCTGTCCTCCAAAATGCTTGTAGCCTCTGCCAGCTGTGTTATCTGTAAATTCTATAAGCATACTCTTTATTCCATTATCCAGATCATTAATGAAACTATTGAATAGTACAGGACCCAAGACTGACCCCTGTGGGACACCACTAGATGTGCTCTCCCAGTTTTACAGCAAACCAGTGATGACTATTTTTTTTAAAAGTCTTTGAACCAGTTGTGCACCCACCTTATAGTAACTTCATCTATGCCACATTTCCCTAGTTTGCTTGTTAAAATGTCATGTGGGACTGTGTCAAAAGCCTTACTAAAATCACGATATATCACTTCTGCTGTTTCCTATCCACTAGGCCAGTAACCCTGTCAAAAAGGGGAATTAGGTTGGTTTGGCATAATTCATTCTTGACAAATCCATGCTGGCAATTCCCTATAACTCTGTTATCCTCTTGATGCTTATAAATTGATTGTTTAATAATTTGTATCTTTCCAGGTATTGAAGTTAGGCTGACTAGTCTATAATTCTTAGTGTTATTCCAGAGATAAAATCCGAGCCCTGTTTGTGCCTACACCTTTAATAGGCTTGCCATTCTGAGAAGTTCTTATTAATTGCGATTCTTAAATATCAAGTTCTTCTGGAAGGTGGAGGTTAAAAATAACTTTTTACTTTTATTTTTAGATTGCATCGTCAGCCAAAACATCTCCTGGCATTTTTGTTGGCTGAGCTGGGTACAAGGTAAGTAACTTGTACTTACACTTTTGAGTACCTTCCCCCTCCTTTTTGGTTTAGCAGTCCTGATGTACATATTTAGGCATGCTTTCTTCCCTCTAATGGTGAGAGTGGAGATGTCACATGGTAACTCTCCTCTCCCTCCAGAAGCCTCTATGCCAGGAGTTCTCACATCAGATTTTTTGGTGGCCTCAAGAGTGTGGCCACCAACTCTTGCTGGTGGCTGCTCTGACAGTTTTTCCTAAAATACTTAATTAACATTAGGAAAAACAAATAAATATGCACAGGTACATGTCCAGATCACTGTAATCTATCTATGTAGGGTGTGTTATGTTTTTTTAACAGACTTAATTAAAAAAAAATAGTGTGCAGTTGTCTCTATTCTTTATTGGACCTAAACAGAATAGAAACACAAATAAGGTGCTTTGAACGTTGCTGTCATTTTTCTTATTGTTTCTGTTGCTTTTTTTAGACTTGCTAGCTACTAAGTGTGCTGTGAAAAGTGATATTAACAAACATACAGATATCACTTTTCACAACAAGCTTACTCAGCCCTGGCAAGCCTGGGCACAAATTATGAACTTGGGCCCAGAGCCCATCACCATGCAGCCAGGGAATGGAGCTCGAAGCCCAATTGCTGGAGCCTGCCATCCGAGGGCTGAAGCCCGATCCACTGTCCCCGCGAAGGTGCGGAACTCACTGGCTGCCTGCTCCTCCACCTTGTGTCTCTCCAGAGGGGGGCAGGCTTTGCGCCCGCCCTGTCCCCCCAGTCACTGCCCAGGAGGCTGTGGCCAGGAGAAAAGCCCCTGGTGGCCACATTTGAGAAATGCTGCTCTATGCTGTGTGTGGTTAAGTCGGTCTGGTAGGTCAGGGAGGAGTTGTAACTAACAGTGCCGTTCATAGACCATCTATCACAGTATAAAAGAACACTTTATGGATGGATTTTGCATGACTTGTTGTTTTACCCGTTTTCAGATTGCACAGTAGTTGCTAGTTGTCTACAAAAGACAAGCATGGCTAGACTTAAGTGCTATTATCTGCAGATATACAGAGAACTGAATAGCCTAGTCACAAAATGCTTGACTAATTTTTAATGCCTATTAGTTCAGGTATTGAGCTCCCTTCACCTCAAACTAATCTTACAGAAAAGCTTCTAAAACTTGGTTTGTAAGATCACTGCTACCATTCTTTCTCGCTTGCATCAGCATGGCTAGAAAAATGGTTTGCTTATTGCTATTACAACAATCTATTGCGAACTTCCTCTGAACCATGCTGTAGTGACTGTTTGTCAAATCAGCACAAGTACCACGTTCACCATACCATTGAAGAGCTTGAGTATTTTTGGGTTTTGTGTGGTGTGCCAATTAAGCTGTCTTATTCACAATAATTATTGCATTGAGGATTTATGCTCAGATGACATTGCACTTTGAATTCCTGACCATTAGTGACATTTTTCATCAGTTTCTTTTGCACAGATTAAATCTTGCTGATTAGATTGCTTTTATTAAGAAGCTTTGTGCCCAAGCGTGCATCAGTTGACCTATTGCGTGTTTCAGATCTCCTTGTCCCTTCTTTACAACTTGATATGTTCTGATTTGCACATTACTGAATTCATTTTTCTTTTAAATTAGTGGCTCAATAGATGGTAACAACCAACTTGTAATCAAAGGACGATTCCAACAAAAACAGATAGAAAATGTTTTGAGACGATACATCAGTAAGTACAATTCCCTCTTCTACAAGTTTCTCTTCCTAGCATCTCTGTTGTCTTTAGAAAATTCAAGGAAAAGCTGTCTTTATTTTAAACTGGGTCACTGGTATAAAGAAACAGATCAGCCCAGTTCTGGTCAGGATAATCCTACACAGCTGGAGATACTAAAGAATACATGATTTTCTCACGGTGTTATAATGGAGTAATTATAGATTACTTGGTCCTGATAGCAATAAACAAGTGGACTGGAGGGAGGCATTAGTTCGGCTCTATCCATGGACTTGAAGACATGGCGAGAAAGCTAGTGAGAATATTGTAGCATTGCTTCCTGCCAGTCTCAATGACTTTTTTACTTTCTTGCCTTGGCAAAGGGCTGATGGAGGGTACTGTAATGGTGATCTCTGACTAATGTATGTTGTACACATTAATTACTTTACCAGTAAAATGTGTATACTACTGTTCAAAGGAAGCTTCGTGAGATCTCCTCTAGCTCCATAGTTGTCATCCCTTTCTATGCAGAGCTGCCTTTTTAAAGCACTGCTTTTCTAACAAGAGGTGTTGAGATCTGGAAATGCTGCCTCAGCAGGGAAGGCATCTGCAGCTAGTAAAAGATTTTGGTTATAATCCACTTTTTATAGCATTGGTGTCAGCGTTCAAGGCAGGCAAAACATACACCTTGTTAGCACAGGAACTACTAATAATCAGTAGCTTGGCTCCGCTTTTGAAGTCCATGTTCTAACCACATATAACTTCTGGGATACTCCTTAACTGCAAAAGGTTGGTATAGTAGTCATGTTTTAAAAAAAGATTGAAATAGCATTTACTAGTGAATTGATGCCTCTTCAGTGATGTCTTAATGCAGTACCTTTCAATTACAACTTAATTTCTTTTCTCCAGAGGAGTATGTTACCTGTCATACGTGTCGGTCACCAGACACGATTCTACAGAAGGACACCAGATTATATTTCTTGCAGTGTGAGACCTGCCATTCTCGCTGCTCCGTTGCCAGCATCAAAACTGGTTTCCAGGCTGTCACAGGCAAGAGAGCACAGCTCCGTGCCAAAGCTAACTAGTTTGCTAATTGACACTGGATTTTGCCAAGTGTTCTGGGGAGATGTGACTGGACAGGTTTACAATCGGAGTGGATTTACCATTGTATTAAAAACAAGATTGTAAAAGATACCAAGATATTTGGCTTTTGATTGGTTGGTCTGTGAAATCCTTGCAAGATGCAGATCCTCAAGCTGTTCACATACATTTGCTCATTGAATATATTTTACCAACTGTCAGAGAAACGTGATGGGAAAGGAGGTGCTTTTTAATCCATTCACAGACTTCTGTAAAATGCAAGATAAATTAAAGTTATTATAACAGAGACTGTCTTTCATTTGAATTTTTCCTCCAGTTTTTTAAGTTGTACCTGACAATTGCCATGAACACAATTTTACTATGACTACATGCAGACTACGTTAATGAATTATGTCCAAAGAGCAGGATAAGACTTAAGCACACACTTCAGAGTGTCTTTTTCATTTAGCAAGCTCCTTTATAGGGAGCCTATAGCTAGAACAGACAAACTAGTTGTTATACAAAAGAGATATTGGCTGATGCCCAATGGCTAGAATAGTCATGCCCATGTTCTTTTTTTAATACATGTAAGGATTCCTGGTTACTTTCCCTCACTACTCCTGTCCTTTCATCCTTTGCTACTCTGAGAACTGGCTTACGAAGTGAAAAGCTGTTCAGTGTCAACTTCCCTTAATGTTTGTGTTCATACAGCTATTAAGGACACTTTATCTGCTAAATGCAGCTGTACAGTTTATTAAGGAGAGAACATAACCCTTACGTAGTTCAGAAAATCAGCCTTGGATGCCATGTTGGTACTGAATGTACACCTAGTGAGTTGGTAAACTATGGTAAACATTCACAGTGTCACTGTACTAAATTTACAGATTCTCCTACATGAATTTCTCTCGCTCTCTTCTCACTTAGCTCTGTGCTTTGCACCGCTTTAAATAACTAATCAAGTTAAATGAAGCAAAAATGAAAAGTGTATCTAAGTTTTTATTGCAAACTAGCTCCATTACAATGGAAATGTAAAAATAGTATCGAGTTAAAATTTGACACTAGCAGGTATCTTGGGTTCCAGATTTAATATACAAAAACTGTATTGTGTAAGACATGCACCTTTCTCCACTAGCACAAGGTATTTTTAGAAAAGAGAATTCTGAAACTGATTTAAAAACAAACAAACAAAACCCCACTCAACTTAGTGTAGGTCCGACACACAGCTGTACACTCGTCTCTTACTGTCTAGTACATGCAGTAAATGCTGCTCACTTCAGTTTTCTTGCCTAGGAATCTAGTTAAAACAGTTTAAACACTAGCTGGGAATAGGAAAGCATGCTTTCCATTATAGTACTGTCACCTAAAAAACCATGCTTTCTATTTGAATAACTAACCTCTAAAATTGAAGTGTAGTGCCAGTCTAGGGAGTAATTCGGCAGCAGGCCGGTGGCTTGATGGGAGTTGAATGGCTTCCCTGCATGTAACCATAGTATCTATGCACCTAGTAAATGAAGTGTGGATGACCGTATTACTGACTCATTTTAAGACTGAAATTGAAAGGTTTCTGTTCTGAGTTTTTAATCTTTATTTGTATATATACTAATATACAATCCAGTTTTGCTAGTAAACCATTTTTATTTGCTATTTGAAAACTACTTGACAATACAGTGCAGTTAAAGTCAAGGTTTTATAGCTCGTTTCTTAAAAGCATTTTGAATTTGAAGAGTGAGCTGTAACCAATGTTGGATGTGTCTTTAAGTGAATAAAACCAGGATCAGTGCCTCTTGTGTAACATAAGTATTGTAGTCTTGTTTTCTTTAACAAATAGTACGGGGCATTCTTCTATTGGAAGTGAGGCTGGGAAGTGGGGGAGGCACAGAGCTGTTGGGGTGCACTGAAGTAGTCTTTAAACTGATTTACATTGAAAACAAGCTTGCTTTGTCATAGGTATGAAACCTTTAAAGACTCCTTTGAAATCCAGTAAAGTGCCACAAGTACTCCTGTTCTTTTTGCGGATACAGACTAACACGGCTGCTACTCTGAAACCAGTAAAATGAATGTGCTTCATCTTGAGTTGGTGACATATTGTAATGCATTAAACAAGCACGTTTCACCTCCAATTCCCCAGTATGGATGCATTTAAAATACCATGTTGCTACTGAATTATCAGTCAATTACAATATCAGTCAATTGTTTGCATACTTTTCTTGTGTGCTATTACCAGTTCAGTCTTTGAGGAAAATTCAGAGAGGTTAAGCTGTTGTAGCTTTTTCCTTTCATTGCCCTCCCCACTTGTCTTGATCCAGTTTACAGTCTTAGACTTAATTCATGGAGAGGAGTTTCTTAAACTAGGCTATGTGCATGTTACACACTCCTGGTAGTGCTATTTCCTGCTGTGCCGTGTCTTCCAGCCTCCAGCCAACTGTACAGACTTCCTCCCGTTGGCTCATTGGATGAAATCCAGAGGACGGGTAAGAAGGTGTGTTCAGTGAGTGAGATTTTAAGGGGGTGAAATCAATGTAACTTACAATCCAAGGGTACCAGGATGTAAATTACACCAGCTTCTGTTTGCCTCAGAATTTGCCCCTTTTAAGAGTAGACTCACTTTCTTTGTCTTCCCATCATTCCGTTTGGAGCCTGTACTTTGTTTAGTCACTAAACCCTGAGCAGATGCAATAGTCACTGTTCCCATGAAAACAGTTTCCTCTGCATTTAGGAGCATATGGGATCTGAATGAGGAGGAGGTGTATATATTGTAACGAGCACGATAAAGCAAGTGTAGGCAAAATGTATATGCACAATTCGAAGTCTGTTATGGGATCTCCTGGGACACCTCTCAGACTGGTGTACACTTGGGGTGCATTCACATTTCCTGGTGCAAAGAAATGTACTTCTGTGTGAGTTGCACATTCATGCAGGATGAGTGAGGGAGGAGAAGTAAGATACTCTGTGCAGGAGAAGAGTAAGATACTAGTTAGACTGAATAGGGGGACTTTAGATGGGGCAAATCTTTGCTTGCCTTAGGATAAACTCATACCCACACAGTGCATGGAGTTTCTCTGGATAAGGGACAAATTTGCTATCTGATTTCTCAGAGGTGTCAGGCTTTCCATTCTCACCCATCCTAAATTTAAATTACAGGTAAAGTTCAGCTGTAGCTCCACCCCCAAAAAAGTGCTGTGTGCTCTACAAGCAGTCTCATTTGGGGGATATTAACATTGCTTGGTTAACACTGAAGCAATCTTTCATCTCGGGGAGTATCTCACTAGGTGGCTGTGGTGATAAGGTGAGAGCCAAGCCTCCAAGCTCTTGTTGAGCAGTTTAGTCCTGCCACCTCAGCTGCATAGCAAAAGTGAAACCCACCTTAGTCATGGTGAGGTTGGGAACTAAAAAGTTTTGGCAAATAACCAGGTTTAGCTCCAGCCCGCATGTGTGGTGCGTAGGCTTCTTTAAAAGCAGTTAGGATATGTCTGTTCAGCAGCAATGACTGTGGCTGGTCCAGGTCAGCTGATTTGGGCTGCAGGGCTGTAAAACTGTGTAGACATTGGAGCTGGAGTCTGGGCTCTAGAACCCTGTGAGGTGGGAGGGTCCCAGAGCCTGAGCCCGACACCTAAACAGCAATTAGGTAGCCCCCTTAGCCTGACTCAGCTGGCACAGGCCAGCTGTGAGTTTTTAATTGCAGTGTAGACAGACCCTAAGGGACTTGCCCAAGGTTACAAAGAAAGTGGTGAAGCAGGGAATTGAGGATGCTGGCTGTGTAGTCAGAAGCCTGTAGAGGTGTTATGAATCACTGGTCAAATTGCTGCAGGCAGCCAAAGCCCTGGTCTACACCAGTAGTTCTCAACCAGGGGTCCAGGACCTCCTGGCGGCCGTGAGCAGGTTTCAGGGGGTTCGCCAAGCAGGAACAACATTAGACTTCCTCTGGCCCAGGGCAGGAAGCCAAAGTCCCACTGCATGGGGCTGTAGCCTGGGACCCTGAGCCCTGCCACCCGGGACAAAGTTGAAGCTTGAGCAACTTAGCTTCATGGGGCTCCGGGCATTTGCCCTGCTTGCTACCCACTAATGCTGGTCCTGGCTTTTATATGCAGAAAAACAGTTGTAGCATAAGTGGGCTGTGGAGTTTTTATAGTGGGCGGGGGGGGGGAGGGATCAGAAAGAAAAAGGTTGAGAACCTCTGGTCTACACTCGACCATGAGGTCGACATAAGGCAGCTTATACACTACAGCCTTGTTCCAGATGATGTAAGTGCTCTACTACATAGACATCATAACTCAAGCCCTATGCCTCTCATGGAGATATCAGTGTAGTTAGGGCGATGCAGTGTCAATGTAGACGCAGTTATTGACTTGTGGGGGACAGAGAGCAGTCACAGGGAAAGGTGAGAGAGCTGCCAGTTTGCCAGCTCAGTAGGCAGGCAGGGGGCAGCCAGGCTAAACTGCAGCCCAGATGCTCCTGCAGGCCACAAGCACAGCTGGGTGTGTGACATTCAGGCTGGGCTGTGGGAATGCACATGGAGCAGCTGTGTGCATGTGACACTGAGGTGAGTGACACCTGGCATGTGACGTAGACACACACAGGCAGTGGTGTGCATGGGACACCTGGCAGGTCTCATGCAGTTATTGCAGCCTCCTAGTAAACTGGTGTCAAGTATCAAAGGGGTAGCCGTGTTAATCTGCATCCGAAGAAGTGGGTATTCACCCACGAAAGCTCATGCTCCAATACGTCTGTTAGTCTATAAGGTGCCACAGGACTCTTTGCTGCTTTTAGTAAACTGACCAGCCCAGAGGTGGCTGTCACCTAAGGTCAGGCCATTTAGCCCTATGGCTGTGAGGGGGGAAAAGCTGAGGGCCTGGTCTACACCTAAAACAAGCTGATCTCGATACATCATTCTGGGGTGTGAAAAATTCACACCTCTGACAAACATAGTTAAACTGACCTAAACCCCCATATAGATATCTCTAGGTCAATGGAAGAATTAGTCTGTCAGTCTAGCTACCGCCTCTTGCGGGGGCGGATTTACTACAGTGACAGAAAACCCCTTCCATTGCTGTAGCAAGTGTCTACATTACAGCAGCATAACTGCAGTTGTGTTGGTTGGTGTAGCGCGGGCAGTATAGATATACCCAGGACCCCTGCCAGCAGCCCTAATGTTCATGGCATTCACACAGAGATGTTAGATAAAACCCTTTATATTAAAACAAACAAACAAAAAACCCACCCTCTTTCTGGAAGGTTGCAACGTAACATGACTTTAATTTTTAGAATTTAGAATGATCAAACACAAGAACCCAATCCAGAGAGAGACAAAGCAGGCTGCTCCCTAAAATAGAAAGGCACAACTCACCCACACCTTACTCTAGGCTGGCTAGCTGCAAACTGACTCATTGCATGCTTCCCTACAGAGCCCCCTACCTTGCAAGCAGGTCTAGGAAAATGCCTGAGAAGTTAGAGAAATTTTCACACAGTTCTCAATACACCACAAGCCTCCCTTCACCCCTGCAGGGAAGTTACTCTGTGTCTCCAGCTGGACATCGCACTGTTAGCTATGTTCCCCTTTCCCATACATGGAAGCAAGAGGGGCAGCCAGTTCATGGAAGCAGAAGAGGCTAAAGAATGGGGACTTCCTGTCACTTCGAAGAGCAGGCCAGTGGGTGTTGTCATAGGCAGCTCAAAACTCTACTTGCTCTGGGATAGGGGACTGGAGGCTACTGAGGGCTGGGAAGCTGATTCTGAAGAGGAAGGAGAGAGAGGCTATTGGACTAGAGCAGGGGCTAGGCCCTGTGTAGGGAGTGGAACTCAGGCTCCTCGTGGTTAAAGGTATAATATTTTTCCTTCTGCTAGGATCTCTCTATTCCAGGGGGTTCTCAAACTTCATTGCACCACAACCCCTACTCTCAACAAAAATTACTACATGACCCCAGGAGCGGGAATTGAAGCCTGAGCTCGCCCAAACCTGGCCACCCTGGGTTGGGGGCCCAAAGCTGAAGGCCAAGGGCTTCAGCCCCAGGCAGGGGGCCTGTAACATGAGCCCTGCTGCCCAGGGCTGAAGCCCTTGGGCTTCGGCTTTCGCCATGGGCGGAGGGGCTCGGGCTGTGTCCCCAGATCCCAGCCAGTCTAAAATGGTGACACCATTTTAATGGGGTCCCGACCTGCTGTTTGAGAACCGCTGCTCTGTTTCAGCTGAGGGGAACATGGCTATTGCTAACCTAGCTTAAAGGATGGGCAAAGCCACATGGATAGCTAAAATTCTCACCTGATCCCTAGCCTTTGCGCTAAATGCATAATGCACCCTTTTCTTAATGCTCAGAAGAGTTCCTTCCATCAACAGCAAGGGAACTGAATGTTAGTTTTCATGCCGCCTCTCTCTCTTTTGCTGCTGGCCAGGTCAGAAGCAGCCAAAATTGCTGCAGGGCAATTGGTGCAGGGCTCTCCTAGCAGTATTCCCACATGCTAGCCATGCACTTAAGCTCCTGAAGGAATGTAGACCCTTTCCCACACCCAGAGCATGCTCCTTTCAAGTCAAAAATATGCCTTTGGCTGGAAATAAAAACAAAAAAGCAAGGCAAAAAATTAGAATCCAGATGTCTGTGCTGAAAGCCATTCCAAGCAGCCTGCAGTTCACATGGGAACTTCCATAATGGCAACTGCAACCCCAAATCCTAAATGATCATTTCAACAAAATCAAAGAGATCTCCACCACAGTTTGTTAGAGAGATAGGGAAAGCATTAGTCATTCTTGCTGCCTAAGCCTTGGATGGAACTTCACAAGATAATGCCCCATTATTTAAGAGTGCTGAACAATGCCTGTGACAATGGAACAAAGCGAGAGAAGATTTAACACTGTCCTTGAAAAGGGTTCAGGCCCCCAAGTCTGGATTTATTCATAATAGCGAACCAAGTATTCATATATAAGCTAAATTATGACTCAACTGGCATCACAGGCATGTGGTGGGCTAAAGCTCATGATTGGAATATTGGCATAGAGGGGCATAGCTTGCTCAGAAAGGACAAGCAGATGTACTTGCATCTGAAGAAGTGAGGTTCTTACCCACGAAAGCTTATGCTCCCAATACTTCTGTTAGTCTTAAAGGTGCCACAGGACCCTCTGTTGCGTTTTACAGATTCAGACTTGTGGGGTTCCATGCGGAGCGGATAAAGCACACGACCAATATGGTTGCAAGCTGAATTTGAATCCTGTTTATTGCAAGCTTTCTTTTATAGTGTTTCTCAACATTACATAACACAATTAGGCTATAATCACACATTTACAGATTGGACAAGAAGGAGAATCATGTGTTTATCACATGTATAGCCCCACACCGATTGGTTCAACCGTTCCTTACATAAGGCCATGATTTATTACCTTGTTTACCTCATCTTATATAATCCCTAGACCACCGGGGGCCTTACATAAGGCCATGATTTATTACCTTGTTTACCTCATTTTATATAATCCCTAGACCACCAGGGGGCCTTACATAAGGCCATGGGCTGTTGCCTGGCAAGTGTCCCATCGTGACCCTTTTCTCCTCATGGAACTTTCCATTAGGTTGGCGTAAGGATGATACATTACCACACCTCCCCCCTTTTTCTTAAATAAGGAACTTTTTAAGAAACGTAATATTACGTAAATGCCCACGAAAACCATTGGGGTGTAAATAAGGATAGCCAATAAGACATGTTCTAAAGGGATTCGATGGGGTGGCCATGGACAAGCAAAAAGGGCTTCTTGGCCAGTCTGGTTCACCCAAGTGACCCAAACATTTTGTCGTGGGTTAACAAAAGGTACTGAGTTTGGACATACAAAGACCCCTGCTCCTATAATAAGGAGTCCGAACAAATAGAAGTACAGCATTATTAGGTGTCTAGGCTGTGACAAACAACAAGTGCAGGTCCGGTGTTGCGGGGCCGTTGTTCGGCTTCTGCGTGGCGGCATGGTGTTCGGGTAACAATATTATCTGCCGGAGGGATCTTATCCGGTGTTTTTTTTTCTATATGTCCTTTCAAAGTTAGATAAGCCTGGCTCCGCCATTCTTTTCAACCTATTCCGCAACTGCTCACCCTGCCCCGGAAACTCCGCCCGGAAATCTGGGGTACAAACATCATTGGTGACAGGAAAGCTGGGCTGGTTCAGGGCTCGCAATGTGTGGGACTGCGGGGGATGGCTCTCACCGGCCAAATGGGACAACTGATTTAGCATGTCCTGTAGCTGAAGGCCCTGTTTGTACATTTCTGCTCGAAATTCTTGTAACTTATCCCCTTCTGGGCTCGAGACCTTCATTTTATCCACGGGGTCGTCCGGTAACGGGACGATACTAGGATCAGCTTTGGGTGCACTGGGGATGAGTGGTATGATAGTGTCCTCACCCCCAAAGCCCACCGGCAACACATAAGGCGGCTCCTCTTTTGGCCGAAAGAGGTCATTAATGGCCGACTGGACCTCGGCTTCTGCCGCAAGCGACTCTATCAGTTTCTTAGATTTGCACCATATTTGGCTCAATGACACGGCCTCCTTGTTGCCGTGAGACACCGACTTCCAGAGGTCAGAGCCTAGACTTTCCCAGACTGCCTTATCAAAGACAGTATCAGAAGTAACAAAAAACCCGCTTCTCTGCCCCCATTTCAACGAACGGGACAACGCGTCAGAGGGAAGCTTCTCTCCCCGCTTTTCAGCGATGTGTAATAAAAAATCATGCACCGTCTCCTTCTGTGCAGACGAAGCAGAGCCCATTTTATTAAATGCAGCCGCTCACCTGTGAGCTCACGAACGTTTCTCTCGGACGACCAGGAGCCGGTATCCTCCGGTACCTCCTGCCGCGGCTGCCACCTCTGCCTTTTCTAACCGAACGCTTCAGTCGGCTGTGAGCTCACGAACGTCTCTCTCGGACGACCAGGAGCCGGTATCCTCCAGTACCTCCTGCCGCGGCTGCCACCTCCGCCTTTTCTCACCGAACGCTTCAGTCGGCTGTGAGCTCACGAACGTCTCTCTCGGACGACCAGGAGCCGGTATCCTCCGGTACCTCCTGCCGCAGCTGCCACCTCCGCCTTTTCTCAAACCATGTTCAGTTTTTGGTCGTGCTCCAGTTGACACTGAGCTTGGCAAACCATTTAAATCTTGGTAGCCTGCCCTCTTATTCCCACAGATTCCCTTTCTCTGATGATCTTTGTGAAGAAGGCCTGTCTCCACCTTAACAGGGCATGGCTGTTTGCGCTTTTTGGAAGAAGGAGTTCTGGAAGGAGAAGAGCCAGCACTGAGAGCCTCTTCAGTATCTAAATTCAATTGTTCCAGTTTCTTCATGAGAGATGACATAGAGTCTGACCACTTAGATCCTTTTTTTGGTTGGATCTGCTTTTTCTTTGCTCAGCTTCTGAGACAACACCTGTTGGGTCTACTGTCTGAGAACATTGATCCCTGCTCCACTGGCGGCTGTGTCTAGTATGATTTCTGCTAGCTTACTCTGGGCAAAGTCCTGGCTGCCTTGATGTTCAAGCCGAATCACGTCGGGGTCACCATTTGTGGGGTTCCATGCGGAGCGGATAAAGCACACGACCAATATGGTTGCAAGCTGAATTTGAATCCTGTTTATTGCAAGCTTTCTTTTATAGTGTTTCTCAACATTACATAACACAATTAGGCTATAATCACACATCTACAGATTGGACAAGAAGGAGAATCATGTGTTTATCACATGTATAGCCCCACACCGATTGGTTCAACCGTTCCTTACATAAGGCCATGATTTATTACCTTGTTTACCTCATCTTATATAATCCCTAGACCACCAGGGGGCCTTACATAAGGCCATGATTTATTACCTTGTTTACCTCATTTTATATAATCCCTAGACCACCAGGGGGCCTTACATAAGGCCATGGGCTGTTGCCTGGCAAGTGTCCCATCGTGACCCTTTTCTCCTCATGGAACTTTCCATTAGGTTGGCGTAAGGATGATACATTACCACACAGACTAACACGGCTACCCCTCTGATAAGCAGATGTTGTGTATCAAGACTATATACATTTGTTCTGAAAGGTGAGAGGAAGACCAGTTGAAAGTCTCTAGGTAAAGATAGAGCAAAAACAATAGAGATGACATCATGGTAGGGGGTCTACTGTAGACTTCTAAACCAGGCAGAGGATGTGGATGAGGCAATTCTGGAACAAACAAACAAATACCCAATCATCCCTGGTAGTAATGGGCACTGTAACTACTCAGGCATCTGCTGGAAAAGTAATCTGGCAAAACAACATTTTCAGTTAAGTTAATGGAATTTATGGGGAACAACTTTTTGTTTCTCAAAGTGGAGGAAGTAACCGGGGAGGAAGCCATTTTAGACGTGCTTCTGACCAACGGGGAGGTTGCAAATCTGAAAGTGGAAGGCAATCTGGGTGAAAGTGATCATGAAATGATAGATTTCATGGAATCCAAGAAAAGGAAGGAGTGAAAGCAGCAGAATAAGGACAATGGACTTCAAAAGAATAACTTTAATAAACTCAGAGAACTGGGTAAGAAAATCTAAGGGCTAAAAGGAGTTCAATAGAATTGGCAGTTTCTCAAGGAGACAATATTGAAGGCACACCTGCAAATTATCCCGATGTGAAGGAAAGATGTGCCTCTTTACTATTCATCCTATATGGCTCCACCAGGAGCTCTTAAATGACCTGGAAATTAAAAAGCAGCAACACAGATGAATTGCTAAGGAAGATTACAGAAGAATCGCATAAGCATGTAGGGACAAAATTAGCCTAAGGCACAAAATGAGTTACATCTAGCAAGGGATATAAAAGACAAGAAGAAGAGGTTCTTTATATACATTAGGAGCAAGAGAAAGACAAAGGAAAGTATAGGTCCTCTGCTTAGCAGGGAAGAAGAGCTAAGAACTGTTGACATCAAGAAGACTAAGGTGTTTAATGCCTATATTGCTTTAGTCTTCAATAAAAAGGCTAATGGTGATGAAATACTCAACACAATTTATATTAAAACAAGGGAAAAGGAATGCATGCCAAATTAGAAAAAGAACAAGTTCAGATGTATTCAAATAGGCAAGACCTGATGGAATTCATCCTATGGTATTTAAGGTACTAGCTGAAGCAATCTCAGAACCGTGATCGATTGTCTTCGAGATCTCATGGAGGATGGGTGAAATTCCAGAGGACTGGAGAAGGGCAAACATAGTAGCCATCTTTAAAAAGGGGAACAAAGAGGACCCAGGGAATTATAGACCAGTCAACCTAACTTCAATACCTGGAAAGATACCTGGAAGTCAGCCTAACTTCAATACCTGGAAAAAATTATTAAACAATCAGTTTGTAGGCACCTAGAGGATAATTGGGTTATAAGGAATAGCCAGCATGGATTTGTCAAGAATAAATCAGGCCAAACCAACCTAATTTACTTCTTTGCCAGGGTTATTGGCGTAGTAGATGGGAGGCAGGGGGAAAGCAGTAGATATATAGCTTGACTTTAGTAAGGCTTTTGACACAGTCCCACATGACATGTGCATAAGGAAATGTCTCGATAAAATTACTAAAAGGTTGAAATACCGTAGTCAAAGTGCAGTTGTTAATGTTTCACTGTCTAACTGGGAGGGCATATCTAAAGGGGCCTCACAGGGGCCACTCCTGGGTCTGGTACAATTCATTATTTTCATTAGTGACTTGGCTAGTGGAGGGGTGAGTATGCTTATAAAATTTGTGATAACACCAAGCTAGGAGGTGTTACTATGACTTTGGAGGACAGGATTAGAATTCACAATGACTATGACAAATTTGCAACCTGGTCTGAAATCAACAAGACGAAATTCAATAACGACAAGTGCAAAATAGGCTTAGGAAGGAAAACTCAAATGCAAAACTACAAAATGGGGAATAACTAGGTGTTAGTGCTGCTGAAAAGGATTTGAGGATTATAGTGGATTCCAAATTAATATGAGCCAACAATGTGCTGCACTTGCAAAAAAGGCTGATACAATGCCTGGATGTATCAACAGGAGTGTTGTATGTAAAACACAGGCGGTAATTTGTCCTGTTCTACGCAACACTGCTGCAGTCTGAGCTGGAGTACTGTGTCTAATTCTGGATGCCACCCTTTAGGACATTTGTGGACAAATTGGAGAGAGAGAGAGTCCAGAGGAGAGCAGCAAAAATGATAAAAAGTTTAGAAAGCCTAAGATCTGATGAAAGGTTAAAAAACCTGAGCATGTTTAGTTTTGTGAAAAGGAGATTTGGGGAGGAGGGGCGCTGATAAGTCTTCAAATATGTTAAGGGCTGTTATAAAGAGGACAGGGATCAATTGGTCTCCATGTCCACTGAAGGTAGGACAAGAAGTAATGGGCTTAGTCTGCAGCAAGGGAGATTTAGGCTATGTCTACGCTACAGAGTTAAGTCGACACATGTTATGCCAACGATCATAAACTGCTATAATTACATTGTGTGTGCGTAGTCACACATTGCTCATTGTGTCGGCGGAGCAAGTCCACAGTTGGTGCTCTAGCTTCAACGGAGAGAGAGCAGTGTACTGTGGGTACCTATCCCACTGTGCAACTAGCTACCTTCTGCCATTAGAAGTTGTGAGAATGGATCACAGTGCATCAGGGGTGCAGGCTCACCAGCCCATGATGCAGTTTTTTCTGTCCCATCATTCCCTGGGCTACCTTTTGTGCTGTTTTTCAACAGTCTGTAAACTGTGCCCCTGCCATCTTTGCCTGAAAGCATGGATCCTGCACTGCTCTCTAGTCTTGTGATAAGTGTTATGAACACAACGCAGCTGATCATGAAGTATTTCATGAGCTGCAAATCCGTGGTACCTGTCCTACTGTGTGCCATGGAAAGAAACCATTCCAGATTACTTTTGGCAGTCACAGAGAAGTTGGACACAATGGATCATTGCTATTGGGCTCGGGAAACAAGCACTGAGTAGTGGAATTGCATCATTATGCAGGTCTGGGGTGATGAACAGTGGTGCAGAACTTTCAGATGTGCAAAGCTACCTTCCTGGAACTATTCATAGATTCTAGGACTGGAAGGGACCTCGAGAGGTCATTGAGTCCAGTCCCCTGCCCTCATGGCAGGACCAAATACTGTCTAGACCATCCCTGATAGACATTTATCTAACCTACTCTTAAATATCTCCAGAGATGGAGATTCCACAACCTCCCTAGGCAATTTATTCCAGTGTCTAACCACCCTGACAGTTAGGAACTTTTTCCTAATATCAACTTAAACCTCTCTTGCTGCAGTTTAGAGAAGATCTATATGCAGAACTTGCCCCTGCCCTGCGGCGCAAGGACACCAAAATGACAGCTGCCCTTATGGTGGAAAAGTCAGTGGCGATCGTTTGCAACTCCAGACTGCTACTGGTCAGTCGTGAATCAGTTTGGAGTTGGGAAGTCCACCACGGGGGGGGGGGAGGGGGTGCATTCATGCAAGTGTGCAGGGCTATTAATCACATCCTGCTACGAAGGACTGTGACTCTGGGAAATGTGTGTGGAATAGTGGATGGCTTTGCAGCAATGGGATTCCCTAACTGCGGCAGGGTGATAGATGACAGGCATATCCCAATTTTAGCCCCGTACCATCTTGCAATGGAGTACATCAGTAGAATGAGCAACTTCTCTAGGGTACTGCAGATGCTGGTGGATCACCAGAATCGTTTCACTGACATCGGTGCAGGATGGTTAGGGAAAGTGCATGGCACATTGGCCTGTATAGAAAGCTGCATTCTGGGACTTCCTTTCCAGATCAGAAGATTCCAGTGGGGACGTGGAAATGCCCATAGTGGTCCTGGGAGACGGTGTAAGCCTATTTCAGTCTTACGGTAAAAGTACAACAGAGAAAACTCATTAAAAACAATAGAAGAACCTTATCTGCATGTTAATAAGCTTGCAAGAGATCACCCCACCCTTACCCTGGGCTCTGGCAGGAGCTGTCTTTCAAATCTCCACCCAAGGGGTTTCCTTGTGGTTACAAGTCCATCACAGCTTCAGCTCAGAACTAGCACATGGTGTTATGGGGCCTCAGTAGGCCCAGTCCTTCCAACCCTTCCCTAAGGACTGGGGCCCTCCATGGCCAGGGGTCCTGTCTCTTTCCTGGATCAAGAGGAAGTCCCTGTGTCTGTTTAAAACCAGGCTATTTATCCAAAACATCCGGGTCCATGGAGAATCCAGTTTGAATATAAGCAAACCTCTGCGGGTGGGGGTGTGTGTGTGTGTGTGTGTGTGTGTGTGTGTGTGTGTGTGTGTGTCTTCAAAGGAATACCGGAAGCCTGTTAGCATCCCCCTCCTCCTAAAGGCCACAATAACACATACCCAAATGCATTTTTAATTAAATGAACCCCAAAAGTATTAGCCCTAATTCAATAAAGTATCTTAATTCCATAAGGTTTAGGGTGACCAGACAGCAAATGTTAAAAATTGGGACAGGGGGTGGGGGGTAATAGGAGCCTATATAAGAAAAAGACCCAAAAATCGTGACTGTCCCTAAACTCTCTTGCTTTGGCAATGATTCTACAAGCAATCTAAATAACTAAATAAATAATCCCGCAATGCTGAGTGAAGCTCTGAGTTGGGAAATGGTCTCTACCATAATATCATAGCCAGTGAGCCATTAAAAAGGCAACTTAAAAATCATATAATAAAACCAGTCCCTAAGTTGTTACCAAAAGCATCTGAAATTTTAGCAACAAAGGGTCAGGGTCTCCTGTCCCTTCCCCTGGTGTAAATGCCACTGGCATGATAAATTAGTGAGAGAGTGACAACAGAATAAAAAAAAATCAAATGTCTTTTTCACGAGCGATATCTATTTTCATTCCCCACAGCGAGGATGTTTGCTCACTTTCACTTTCTGCTTCTAGTCAGTTTTACTTCCAGCTTCTCATAACCCTGCATAATTTGTGTAGGTCACACTACTGGGGAAACAGAGTTCCTAGTCATTGGGGACTGAGTCAGCTCTCAATTATGCTGGCATAATTGAGGTTGTTAAGGGAAATGCCAAAGGAGAGGAGCCATTTTGTGGAGTATCATTAAAAAAAAAAAATTAACGCATGGTGACTGTATTGTGAGCTAGCGCTATAAGAAAGGTATTTTGCTCCTGCATGTGAATAGAAATGTCTTCCATCATTGACTCCTCCTTTCTTTTCTGCTGGCTTCCCCGCCCCTGAAGTTGCCTCCAAGTATTACTGTTGCTGTGACCATTTTGGACTCTGCTGGTACAATGTATGAATTCTGTGCGAGGTGGGGTTGCCAGGTGTCTGGTTTTCAACCATAAAGTCTGGTCAAAAGGGAACCTCTGCAGTATAGCTGACCAGACACCAAAAGTCCAGTTACATGGGCCGGTGGAGGCACCGGGTCATCATCCGGCACCAGGCCCTGCTCAGCCAGGGCCACCTCCTACCTGTAGCTCCTGGGCAGGCAGACTCCATGTTGGGGCTGCAATTCGTGCCCCAGTGCTGGAGATGAGGGAACCCAGCTTGGGGTGGGGATGGGGGTGGGGATGGGGGGGAGGTGGAGGGGATCGAGTGACAAGGAAGGGGGAGCGGGGAGTGATGGGGAGGAGGGGAGAGGAGTGAGTGGGGGGCGGGGCCTGGGGAAAAGGTGAAATAGGGGGAGGGCCTTGGGGGGAAGAGGTGGAGCAGGGGGCAAGGGGAGGTTCTTGCACTCCTGCTGTAGTGTCCAGTTTTCAGACATTAGAAAGTTGGCAACCCTAGTATGTCTCTTCACCAAACTGCAGACTCCATTTTGAACATGCAGCCCTTTGTCTTCTCTTTGCTTCCAGCTTGGACTGAAATTCTAACAGGGTAGAGGGCAAAGGCCTGACAACAGAGAGTTGTTAAACTTTGATGATAGACCATCTAAATGACAGAGATGGCTGTCCCCACCTCCCTCCAGCAAACCAGTTTTTCAAGGGAAGATCACCTTGGTAACAAAGTCACCTGGCAGGGGGCTGAAATCACCTCAGCAAAATGTCACTGGACAAAGGGGCTGGCAGTTATAAAAGGGTAGGGGCTACTTTACTGAGGGGGGCATTTTTCTCCAGCTCAAGATGAGGGAGAAGGAAGTAAGCAACTCAGGAAGTAGGAGCTTGATGAGACAAGGGATCTTTCTACCCACTTGGATCCAGATGGTCCCCCAAGAGCTCCTCAGGGAAGGGTGAGCTAGCCTGGGGTATTGCGGTTAGGATGTTTGCTGTGTCCTAAATGCTATGGGCGCTCTTGTGCGTTAGCTGTTGAGTAAAAGCGCAGTGGTGTTAGAATCCTACATGAAATGGCTGTGTGTGATATATGCTACACCTCCTGTGTGTCTCCAGCAAGTGAAACGAGATCCTGGAAGGCTCACACCTTTGGGGTGCGATTCAAGGAGAAGGGTGCATTTTGGCTACTGGGAGGAAGGGGGGGAGGAGGGCTCCAGAAATCATAGAATCATAGAAGATTAGGGTTGGAAGAGACCTCAGGAGTTCATCTAGTCCAACCCCCTGCTCAAAGCAGGACCAACCCCAACTAAATCATCCCAGCCGGGGCTTTGTCAAGCCGGGTCTTAAAAACCTCTAAGGATGGAGATTCCACCATCTCCCTAGGGAGCCTATTTCAGTGCTTCACCACCCTCCTAGTGAAATAGTATTTCCTAATATCCAGCCTAGACCTCCCCCACTGCAACTTGAGGGTAACAGTCTGAGAGTTGGTGCTCAGGAAAATGTGCCACTGATACCAAGAGAAGAAAGAGTGTTGCAGCCTACAGAGACCCACGGAAGCTTAAAACACGCGAGGATCCAGAGGCTTGGATTCCCTTCACAGCAAGCTGTTGGGTGGCTGGCGGGGATCCGTGACAGTGGCGTGGTGATGTAGCCTGCCTTAGTGTGAGGCTATCATTTGGCCCATATTGAATCTTTTCTTAAGTGAATGTATTATTATGCTTTGTGCAGAGGGGAACAATTTGCAATAACTAGAAAAAAGTGAACAAAACTTGATAACGCAAGATGCAGTAGGCAGGACCTGTATTGTGCACCTGTTTCCCGGTGATACAGCAGGAACCTAGAATAAAGAAGAGAGCGACAGCGATTTGGGCCAAAGTAGCATCCCTTCCTGTGCCCAGCCATTATTAGGATGTGTATTTATTGCAGCCACTAAGGGCCATAGTTCCAAAACAGCCCTGCTCCAAGTTAGGCACCAGCATAAGTGGGCAGTTTTCAGAAGAGCTCAGTGTGCCAGGCACGCATTGGGTACTAGGGATTTTAGAAAATGTGGTCCTTGTTAGGTGCTTAAATGCGAGCATGAGGTTGTTCTTGTAGGTAGTTTTGAAAATCTGGCCCTTTGGGCTTTTCTTGAGCCATAGGACTGGGACAAGCTTTTCACAAAGGCTTAATGGCTGTGGGACAAGTTCTCCTCCAGTTACACCAGTGTGAATTTACAGTAACGGCAGTGAAGTTGCTCCTGATTGACACTGATATGGGTGAGGTCAGCATCTGGCCCTTCCATTCTGGAGGAGCTCCTGTACCATGATCCCAGTTTGAAATCATCTCTTCTCTTGCCTTCTGAAACCTCATCAGTGCTCTTTCTGAAGGGAAGAGTGTCACTTTGATTCTTTTCTCTATGGACAATATTTGATCTAGTGGTTCATGGATATTCTGACCACATTATTATCACAATTACTGATTATTGTATAGTGACCAAAATGTGCTCAACACTTCTGAGAGGCTAGAAATGGAGCAACCTTTGGCTTCTTCTGTCTGGTAAATCCCTTCTCAGATGATCTTGAGAAATACTCTTCTGGGCTGTCAGAAACAGACATTTTTTTAGATGTCATCTCCAGTTTTAAATGTCTCTTTGGGGTCTCGAATAGGATAGGACTATACGCAGGTACATCTCTCAGAAGGGAAGCTATTCTCACTGAGATTTGCAACACGTTCTTGCTGCTCTTTGGATGAAACGATTATCTGCCTCACTTTGTACGCCAACCTCATCAGTATTCACATTGTTAACCGATTGACCCAGAATGCAGAACATTAATCATGCAATATGCCACCCTTCAGTCTATACTGTGTGATTGCTTTACCTCCAGATTTGCCTCCCTGGGGACTGGACACCTGGACCTCCAGTAAGTCTCAATAGACATGTTAGGCCCATTTCAACAGGCAATGGGCCTGATTAACTTTTTCATTATCCCAGGTATGGAATTATTTTGTAAGGTTGCTCTAATAGGGTTACCATATTTAAAAAATAAAAGAAGAGGACACTCCATGGGGCCCTGGCTCCGCCCCTTTCCCACCCCCACCCCTGCCCCAACTCTGCCCCTTCCCCGCCCAACTCCGCCCATTCCCCGCCCCTTCCCCAAAGTCCCCACCCTAACTCCCCCTCCTCCCTCCCAGCCATGCGAAAAGGGCTGCCCAAGCGCTACCGGCTTCACGGTTTGCCGGGCAGCCCCCAGACCCTGCTCCCCCTGGCCGGCGCTTCCCCAGTGCAGCTGGAGCCCAGGAGGGGAAGTGCCCGGCCGGCGGCTGGGGTCCGGAGGCAAGGGGGCTGCCTGAAGCCGGTAGCGCTCGGGCAGCTCGGCTTTAAACAGAGCCGAAGAGTCAGGGGAGGAGCAGAGCCGCCGCGGGAGGGGAAGTGCCCGGCCAGTATTTTCCCGGACATGTTCGGCTTTTTGGCAATTCCCTCTGGACGGGGGTTTGATTACCAAAAAGCCAGACATGTCTGGGAAAAACCGGACGTATGGTAACCCTAGCTCTAACCTATGCCAGGGCCGGGAACAGAGACTCAGAGAACTCCCTGATGCCTCCCACTTCTGGTGTCCTTAGTGGATCCCAGCCACAGCAGCGAATTTGCCCCTTAGTTTCTAAGAAAAATCATATTTAACCATACAGGGCGAGGGCCTCTGCTTACCTTGCACCTTGTGCCATCATTTGCATCTATGCAAAGCAGGGGGTAAGAGGACACTTGTGCAAATGGAAAAAGCATTTTGCACTCACTTTGCACAGGGGTAAATGATGAGAAGTTGTGAGGCAGTGGGGACTCAGGCCCATTGCTTTCAAATTCAGCAAAGACATCAATCATCATTCATCACTCATCATCCTCATCAAATGCAGTAGTAGATTGTGCAAATACTACTGAGCAGCCTACATTTGAATCCCTGTCAGATTCAAAGGATGTTTTAATAAATTCTCTTTTTGGGGGATAGGGGGAGGCAGGAAGGGAGGACATAGGCAAGGACACATACTTTAGATTTAGGGTTATAGCAAAAGTTGTTTTTCCAATTCACAACATGGAAATGGTGAGACACTGATGTATGTTCAATGTGTAGTTACAATGGTTGCTTTTTTTCGAAACGCTGAGTTCCAGAGCTGACTTAAATGCTCTCCCAGGGGGCAAGCGGAGAGAATGAATGGACACAAAGGTCATGGGGCACGCTATTAGTAAAGAGCTGGGGATAATTCATGGGGAGGTGAGAAGAGGGACCACAGCATGAGAGATCGGAACAAAAGGCACTTGACTTCCGGTGAGCTCAATACCCACATTTATATATCCAGGAGCTAATTATTGACTGAGCTTTTGCCTCATGAATATTTACAGCACCTTGAGGGACCATGAGTCTTAATATTGACTGAAACTCAGTCAATGTATGTACTGTTATTTTGTGCAGACTAGTACCTTGTGCAAGCAGAGTGGTTTTTAAGGGATGACAGCAGGGCTGTGTAGTTAGAGCTCTGCACTGCTGACTCTATGACAAAGCCACACTACTGTTGCCTGGTGTGATTTTCAGCTCGAGCAGACATACGCACACTAGCTCTGATTGGGCTAGCATGCTAAAAATAGCAGTTTGGTCGTGGTGGCATGGCCAGCGGCTTGGCCTAGCCAACCAAGTATTACCCCGGCTGAGCTCCTAGGTGCAATCATAACTCAGATTGTCATGGCCTGGACCTGTAAGAACTGGAAGCACTGTAGAGCCACCACTATGCTGATGCCCTTCTGCTGTTCTGTAACAAACAAGGAGCCATGTTGATACAGGTTCAGCGAGACAGAATGAATTCTAAACAAGACCATCAAAATGATTGGGCGGGAGGGGGAACCCAAGAGTTGACCATGACCAGCTAATGCATTTTTAAACACCGCTCACTTTGTCTACACTAAATGCTAAGAAGGGTTTAAAAGCTGGTTAGTTAACACTTTAGATATTTGCCAAGTACTCTTAATTTTTCTAGTCTAGACAGGATGCAAAGGGCATTCTGGCCCAGCTGTTGTCAGGCAGGGAACTGCACTCTGCTGAGATTAAAAGATTCTCCGATGTTGTGATTAAATTCAATGGGTCATTTGCTCCTCTCACACCAGTTTTACATCTGCTACACCAAACCTGGCCATTCCGTAATCATGAATCAGGACCCAGAAATAATGAGATTATTTTGAGATTATTAAAAATAATAATACATTTTGGGTTCTTTGTATTTGCCTTCTAGTTTCTGAACCTTTAGGTGGCTTTTGATTCATTCACTCAAGCTTTTCTCTGCAACCCAGAGGCCTACAGACTTACCTTTTTTTTAAAAAAGGCAAGATGAGAGTCTCACCTACTCATATGCCTCCAGGAGGTGGGACTTTAAGAAGAACACCATATGTCATGAGATTCTCAATAAAATCATGAATTAGCAACACTTGCTTAGAGACCACTTGTAACCATTGCTGGTTGGCATAAGTTAGAGCAGAACTTAGCCTGTTTTAACCTATTGGGCTTGGGGGCCAGTGCAGATGTGCCATGAGATCCAGGAAGCTGTAACTGGCTCCTGGATAGCTCCTCCCTGCTGTCCTGCACTGAGTTGCTCTCTATATGGAACAGAATCAGGGTCTTACAGACAAAACATCCTCAAATCCAGAAGAGCTTTGTTCCACCCAACAGACTATGCCTCATCCCAGGCATAGCAAACCCATTGGCAGAGATGAAACAGGAAAGAGTGAATCCAGAAACACCAGCCTGAAAAGTCCTGAAAAGGTGAGAGAGAAGACAGCAGAGGTGGAGTAATTTCCCTTTTTTTATTATACAGGATTTTATATACAAGGCCACCTTCTTCCCACATATCAGCATCATGGTCAGTTCATAGCAAAAATTGCAGCTCATCTCTCAAAGCCTAGACAACAATGCTACAATGGCTCGGCACAGCACAATGGACAAACAAATGGTACTGGAACTGAAACATGGAAGGAAGAGGAGAAGGAAAAGAAAAGAATGTTCATCCCTTTTAGTCCTCATGATTATTTCCAACGAAGAAATGCAAGTAAAACGTTGTGCTTCAAAAGCCATGCTTATGAGTAGGCCAGGCTCTTTCGGAGAGGGAAGCATGGCCCCATGGCTTGCTTTCCACTCTGTCTCCCTCCTAAAGACTCTGTGAGAGGCCTGGGTTTGAGTGCTGGAGCAGAAACCAGGAGGATGCTGGGAAACTGTTCAAGCAGCTCTCTGTGGTTCTGCTTTGTTTCATCCTGTTTCTTGGAGTCTGGTCAAGGAGAAGACTTGGGCGGCACTCGGAGGGGTGAGGGGGGCCTCCAGTTGGTGTGGCAGTGTGGACTGAGTCTCAACCCCATCAAGCTCTGAAGCCAGAGACTAAGAATAGGCCCAATAAAGTGGGAATCTGTGACCATGCAACAGACAGAAAAGTGGGGGGTCCTTTTACGGACTTTCCTTTGAAGAAACCACCCATGTCTGCTGCTGACCTTTGCCTTCTGGGCTGTGAGTGGGCTAAGGCAGTGTGAATTTGGGGTGGGGAGGAAAGCGGATGCTCTAATTCCCTCAGGCCCAGCATGCCGGACACTAACCCTCACAAGTCTTTTACGCTCAGGCAAGTTACTGCATCCCCCAGCCCCATTGCAATACACAGCGATGTGGAGAGCAGCCTGTGGAGTCTGGTGCAGGGACCAGCTCATCCCGCCCGCACCACCTCCCAGCCAGACCTTGAAGGCCCAAAAGGGGGCTGGCGCGAGGGATTGTGTGTGACCATGCTGCTATCGGGGATTGAGTTGCCTGCCGAACCATGCACGGGTGCTGGGCCAGAGGGGAAGAGGTGGCATCGCACCCCTCAGTCTGAACTGTTTGATTGTCCAATAAAAGGGTCTCACGCTAGCCACCTGGGTCCACTTTCACCCACACCCCCTTACTCCACAGTGACTGTTTGCCTGTTTACCCTTTAGTTACGCGTTGTCAGTCGGATGGCTAAGAAACCAGACTTCTGAAGACTAAAGGTGCTTTGTTTCTGCTGCTCTGGCTCACTTATTCTCCTGTCGATGGCTTCCTTCTCTCTCTTTTTGTGCTGACATGCTGGACCAAGGAGCCCAGCGCGCAACAAGGGGCATGCTACCGATTCCCTTACACTTGGAGGTGACCGTGCATCCAAGGTGGCTCATGGGATGAAAAGGACTCAGAACAAGGTGATCAGTTCGGGGAGGAAAGGTGCCCCTCTGCCCCATTCATGAACATGATCATATGTGTGAAACTACAAATTGTCCAGACCAACATACTCATTTTCCCAATTAACAAACACGCCGGCCCCTTCTACCTCAGGAACTAAATTCTTTATTGGATTATGACTAGCTATCTCTCCCCGCCCCTAAGGACAGCTCTACAACGTCCCCGATTCATTTTATAATACAACCTCCATCCCAGAGTGTGGTCAGTGACGGTCATGGAGCATGTGTTTGTCCGCTGCCCAGGCCGGCAGCAGGGCTCTGAGGAGCAGGGATCCACTTGGATGACTGGTTTTCTTTGTTTTTGCTTTACAGATGGGTTGAAGATGTCGGTCCATGTTTCTCCTTTGGAGTGCCAGGCAGAGATGACAGCAGCCCTGCATTTTATGCTTGTCCGGCTCAGCATGCCAGTCCAGGATATAACCTCGTGCTCTCCTCACACTGGTGTTCATCGCTGTTCCGAACGTGCTACTAGGAGAGAGGAGAGAGAAAAACAGGAGCGTCACTCTCCTTGTGATTTAGGAGATGCATTTAGGGGTCAATCCAGAGCCCAGCTGAGCAGCCAGGCTTGGTGCTCGGAAAATGCACAGGGTTTGTGGGGAGATGCATCTTCCAAAGCAGCTAAGATACATAAGGGGGAAACGTTTCCCCTGAATCCAGCATGCAACCCTTGGAGACTTGAGAGTTGCACTAGCTATACCTGGTTACTGTAGGCTGGCATCCTCCACATCTGTGGAATGGCTGTTCTCCTGGCAGGAGGGAAAAGGCAAGGAGAAACAGAAACAGGAAATCAATATTAGCCCCTCCTCCTGGGCTGTTCCAGCACAGGGAGTTCAATGATTAGCTCAGACCATGGTGGAAGAGATGGAGAGTGGGGAAGGTGTCAAATCATCCAGGAACATGGATGGAATATATAATGTCGCTGGGGAGCAGCAACAGATAGGGTCCCTAGCATGGATATTCACACACCGCATCGAAAGCTGGCAGGGAACATAACAAAAGGCCAAATCCTACAAGTGGTTGCTTGGTGTTTATGGCCTCTCAGTCTCTCCTGTTGAAGCTGTTGCATTCTGGGTAAATAATTAGAGTCCTTGGAGCAGGGGAACTGGATCCTGGGGCTCCACCACCTCGGGGAGGGCTCTAGCTACAGATCTCGCTCTCGGCGTGGTGAGAGCTTTTGAGGGCGACGCTGTGTTTGTTATGTGCTGTGCACACTAACTTGGCTTCTGTTAGTCTGTGTTTGTTTCTGTTTTGTTATTTGCAGTTTCATTGTTTTAGGGGTGTTGGGTCCCCCCCTTCTCCTTGGGCATGTTGGGGGGTTCAGATCAGGTTCAGGGGATCGGCTTCAGATGGGTTTACTTCTTCTCCTATATGTTATGTATGTGGCTAGTACCGTCCGTTTTATGCGTCAGCTCTATATGCATGAGCTTTTGCTCAGTGAACTCCTCGCCTGAGGAGATGGATGGTCATGAGAGATGTACCCTCACCTTAGGAGACCTGCAGGGGCAACTCCTGCATTGAACATCTTGGGAAGTCTGCAGCAGCGGAGCTCCCCTCCTACACACCTTTTAAGCTGTGCAATACAGGCCTGATCCGAAGCCCATTAAAGGCAATGGAAGGGATCCCATCAGTTTCCATGGGCTTTGGATGAGGCCCTATGAAGACGCTCCTCAAAAGATGTGTAGAAGGACAGCTCTTTCAGCTAAAGCTTATTTGTATCTGCAGAGGCAGAAGCTGACTGGCTCATAGACTCAGATTTTAAGACCATAGCAGATCGTGATGATCATCTACTCTGACTCCTTGCATAACAAAGGCCATAGAACTTCACCCCACGTTCTCTATGTAAATGACATATGCAAAAGAGGCTACATGTAAAGTGTGTCAAACAAAGAAGAGGCTTATTGTGGTAGAGAACAGAGGCTCCAGTCAGGATCAAGGCCTCATTGTGCAAGGTGCTGTACATGCACAGGAAGATCCAGTCCCTGCACCTCACGAGCCAGGGCCGGCTCCAGGCACCAGCCGACCAAGCACGTGCTTGGGGCGGCACCTTGGGGCAGGGCAGCGCTCGATTTTTTATTTTTATTTTTATTTTTTCCGGATTTGGCGGCATGGTGCTTGGAGGGGGGCGGGGCTTCGGGCGGCGTGGTGCTCGGAGGGGGGGGCGGGGGCTGCGGGCGGTGGGGTGGTGGGGGGGGCGGGGGNCATGCCAGACCTTGCTCAGTCAGGCTGCAGGCAGGCTCCTTGAGAGGATGCAGCAAACAACAGGGGGAGGAGGGAGAGGAGCGAGTGATGGGGGCTAGGCCTTGGGGGAAGAGGTGAAATGTCTGGGGGAGAGGTGGCGAAGGGGGTGGGGGAGGCTCAAGGGAAGAGGCGGAGCAGGGGCAGGGCCTGAGGGTCCGGTTACCAGAAATTAGAAAGGTGGCAACCCTATAAATCAGAACAGAGGGTGAATAACTTTTTTAGGTATGAGAGACTTCTGGGAAAAAATAATAAAAGGCCCCAGTCTTTAGGGACACCAACAGATGAGGGCTGTTTTGATTAAAGTGGTGTGAATACCTGTTTTTTTTGGTTCACAGGCTGTTTAAAAAAATTTTTTTTTAATTGTTTGTTTTGGGCTGACCACAAACAATTGTTTTTTGAAAATTTTGGAAAACCAAAAAGAAAAATAATTTGTTTCAGGTCGAAGGCAATGTTATATTCAACATGAAACAGAATGCTTTGCTTCATTTGCCAGCTTTTTTAAACTATAACATTTTTAAAAGGAGTCCATTTCTGAACAAAAAGTCATTTTGAACTGAAAAATTGAAACATTTTGGTTTTTTTCAGAATTTTTGTAGGCTTTTTTTCAACCAAAACAGTTTGTTGAAACATGACATGAATTCATGAAATATTTCAGTTGACCTGAATTTGCGTGTTCGGCAAAAAAAGTTTCAGACAAAAAATTTCACTTGGCTCTAGTTCTGATGTTTGTAAGTCAGGGGATACATGGAACGTAAGGAGCCAAAAAACCCATTGGAAGTTATTTCAGAAATGTTTCAAACGCTGTGATGTAGAGATCAAAATATCTTGAAAAAGGCTTTTGTGATTTGCCTTAACGTTTGTGAGAAAATGCCACCTGGTGGTAAGATGCAGCCTGACAAGCGGCAGGGCCTTTGAGAACTTTTTCACCAAGTTAGAGGACAGTGTTTATTCATTATCAGAGTCTTGCTTTCACCTTACTTTTGGGGAAACAACTGAGCTTTCTCTAATTATAATACTCATTGCAAAAGCTCCTGTCATGGTAGTATCTAAGCAGGATCCTGATCTCGCAAAGCACTTAAGCATGTGCTTAACTTTAAACATGTGAATAGCCCAGTTGGCTTCAATGGGAGTAGTCACAACCCCAGATCCACACAGCATAGCGTTGAACGTGTACTTCATGTTAAGCACATGTTTCAATCCCACTGAAGTCAATGGGACTTAAGCACATGTGTAAAGTTAAGCACATGCTTAAGCGCTGCCTTTAGTTGGGATGGGCATAAGTGCGTGCTTCAGTGCTTTCCTGAATCAGAGTGTTTGGCTGGGTTGAGGCCCAAGACCCGTGCTGAGAAACAGCTGCCATAATTCCCCAGAGGTGGCCACATTTCAGTGGTGGGTGAAGGAGCTGTTTCTACAGACTTTGCAACCTGCTTTGGGAATTTGGGCTCGGTCTGGATGAAAGACACTCTGCAAATGCAAATCGTTATGAACGCGGTGCTGTAATAACGTATCTGTGCTACTTGTTCCAACACATCTCAGAATCATTTATTACGGAGCAAAGCAATTTGTACAAACCAGGGATTAATTGTTACAAAAGCACAAATAAACATGGCCTGAATGTTCAAGGCTAGCCATTTTTCTTCAGCATCTCTGCGTACAGCAATTAATGTAATGCTTTTCCATCATGGAGGAAGGGCTGGGGTAGGGGAATACAGCTGCAAACAATCACAGCATTAAAGATAGTGATTTATTTTTAAGAAGGAAAAATGACTTTTTCCAGTGGTTTTAATAAGCACCAGTAAAATTAGAGCTGGTTGATTAATGCCCTTAGCAGGGCGGGGGCACCTCTCCCATTGCTGCTTACCAGTTCGTCTTCACAGTCATCTCGCGTGAGTCCCTCCTCTTCTCCCTCCTCCCCGTTCAGCGGCTCCTCCGTGGTGATTTCTGCCTCTGATGCTGTGTCGTCCTGGGAGATCTCGCTTTTGTTCCCATCTGCCTTCTTTCGTACCTCTGAGAGACAAGAGACGGGGCAGCAAGGTCAGGGGGATGGAGGAGAAGGAACTGTTTAGAGTTACACTCAAATAGTCCAGTGGGGGTCAGATGTACAGAGCCCACGAGGAGCTATTTTATAAATAATTGGTCTGCGTCTCTTCCCACACTGGAATACCTCCACTCACTCGGGTGGAGCTGGCCCACACCGGTGCGTGTGTGTGTGTGTGGAGAATTGGATCCAGTGACTCAGCTCTGACCTTCAGCAACCACTTCCACAAATGAGGATGGGGGTCCCATTCAATCTTCTGTGGTGATTTTGTGGGGTGGATGCCTGTGCACTGAGACCCACCCATAGCTCCTCACAACTGTCAGTCATTACACTACCAACCTGGGCTTGATTTGAACCAGCAAAATAGAGGGATAGCAGGCGCCATGTCCTATTAGCTAGTCTGTGAATCACCCAGCTCTGCAGCTGTGGATGTTTTAAGCATTATCCCCCGTTTTCCATGATTCACGGGAATCAGAGCAGGAGTCGGCTACAGTCCAGTAGCTCAGGCTGAGCTACAAAGGGCCTATTTTCCAACACCATCAACATGCTCCTGAAGTTTGTACACTTAAATTCACCCTCTGCACCACCCAAGTCCTCATACAGGATTTAGAAGTGGTGACGAGCCCATGTGCTTGACCTCTGCATAGGGTAGCATTCCATGCCTGAGTGTTTTAACTTTGAAAAATATATTACAGTAACTCTGCCTGCTATAGCCAAGCCCTATCCTAGGAGGAAATTAATACAAATTGACTAAGGCACTGCAGCCTGGGCCCTTATACTGCATGCTGACAGTCAGGGTGTTTACCAACCGGGTTGTATCATCTGTTTTAGGATTGGGAATCTTACCCCTTTGGCGAAGAAGTTGGCTGTCTCTGCTGCTATCTCTGAAGGTGAAATCGATTTGTGCCTATGGCTGGTAGCCTGCTTCCCCTAAACTGAGGCCCTGACCGTGCAAAGACTCATATGCCAGCTCGACTTGACTTGTCCCTTTAAAGTCAGTGGGGCTATTTGCAGTGCGTAGGGTTAACCCCCTGTGTAAGTCTTCGCAGGACTGGGGCCTGAATTGTTAAAAGTAAAAGCAAGCGAGATCAGAGTGCTTAGATGCACATTGACTCTGCCTCAAGCTAAACCAACTCAGCAGAGCCAGCTCTAGGGGCGAGCAGGGCTGTTGCACTGGGCACAAACTTCCAGGGGGCGCTGTTGTGCTGTGCCTTTTTTTTTTTTTGCTCTGCTCTGATTGGCCAGCCTTTTTCATTGTTATTTTTCTCGGTTGATTGGCCGGCTGTGGGTTTGTTGTGTTGTTTTGTTTTGTTTTCTTTTTGTTTTCTGCTCGGCCACTTGGGGGCAGTGGCACTGAAAACATTTTTCAACCTGGCCAGCAATATGGCTCAAGTCACTCTTGAGAGCCAGGTCAAGGTTACCGGGTGTGCATACCCAAATCTTTGCCAACTAGGGTTGCCAACCCTCCAGAATTGTCCTGGAGTCTCCAGGAATTAAAGACTAATTTTTAATTAAAGATTGTCATGTGATGAAACCTCCCAGAATACATACAACCAAAACTGGCAACCCTAAATGCCAACCCAGCTGGGAGGGTTAGCAGGGACTGGAGGCATAGGATCATTTAGCAGTGAAATTTGAAAGGATGACTCAGCATTGCCAATTCTCACAATTTTATCACAAGTCTCATGATACTTGAAGCCCCAGCTTCTGGAATCATGTGACGATGAGCTAGATTGTCAAAGGTATTTAGACACCTAACAATGCAATGGCGCCTAGCAGGATTTTTAAAAGCGCCCATACTTTAAAAGGCATTTAGGCACCTCTCTGTATCTTTAGGCACCTAAATGCCTTTAAATATTTGGCCATATGTGAGTATCTGTTTTCTTTTAAAGTGGAAAGTTTGTTTCTCGCCATCTTGATTGCATAGAAAAGCTTGAAAACATGACACTAGTGTATCCCCAGGGCTCAGAAACCAGAAAACTAGGAACTCCTACCCCCCAATTCATTATTTTTGACATTTCATGATTTAAAAGTCAAGCTCATGATTTCTGGGGACCTGACATGCTTTCTGAAACTGTTGGAGTTGGAAGCGCTGGATTTCAGAATCAAGATTTACCACGTTTGGTTGTGATTTTTAAGGGGGTTCAGATCTGTGGATGGGGCGGGGGTGGAGGTAGCATATCATTTCTTTTTTACTTGAAATAGGACAACTTTTGAGTGAGCATGGATTGAGTCTTCACTCAGACATGGGTCAATTCTGAAGCATAAATCCCACAAAGTTGTGGGTTTCAATTTCAGGCAAAACTGAATTTACACCAGAAACACGCAAAAACACTGTGTGCAACAATTTCATCATTTAGCAGAAATATGGATTTCAAACTCCTCCGGGTAGGCACCTCATCTCCATTTTGGTCTGTAGTGTACCCAACATGCTCTAGGTCAGGGTTTCTCAAACAAGGGTTGTCGCTTGTGTAGGGAAAGCCCCTGGCGGGCCGGGCCGGTTTGTTTACCTGCCCCGTCCGCAGGTTCGGCCAATCGCGGCCCCCACTGGCTGCGGATCGCTGCTCCAGGCCAATGGGAGCTGCTGGAAGTGGTGGCCAGTAAGTCCCTTGGCCTGCGCTGCTTCCAGCAGCTCCCATTGGCCTTGAGCAGCGATCCGCAGCCAGTGGGAGCTGCGATCGGCCAGACCTGCAGACGGGGCAGGTAAACAAACCGGCCCGGCCCGCCAGGGGCTTTCCCTACACAGGCGGTGACCCTTGTTTGAGAAACCCTGCACTAGGTGCTATATAAACACACAATAACAGCATGTTGGAAAGTGGTGATCCAACGGGGTAATAATTTAAAGTAACAGCCAATACAAGAATACAGGCCTCAAGCGCCCAAAGAATGGCCTGCAAAGTCAAAATAACTGGTTTTGAAATGGACTGCTCTGCATTTGAGCTCCTTGCCCTCTCTCAGTGCCATTATGTGCAGTTAACTGACCTGTGGATGATTTCTGTTCTTCAGCAATCTGCTCCAATCTGCCCAGAAGAGCATCAATGTTGGATTTGATCTGTGTCAGCTCGGTTTTGATTGTCTGCAGCTCATTGCATTTCACTTCAAAGAAGAGAGGAAGAAAGACAGGCTTTATTCCACGTTGTTATTTTACATATTAGCGTTTGATTGGGGTTTTTTTTTTTTAAATTTAGGATTAGTCACAAAACCCTAACAGAGCTTGGCAGCCACAGCAACAATGTGGAAATCTCCCAGAGACTGGGACGGAGGGAATGCAATCAGGGATGATCTGGGTTGTCAACTTGGGAATTGTTCTGTGTCACTGAAGAGAGGGGGTGGGGACTGCTTAAATGGGACATACTAGGAAATGAGATGGATATAACTGGGGCAGCCAGCAATGCACTCTCAACAGGAGTTAGAGCTGGAGGCTGTTGTAACTGTCTAATTATTATGCACACACGTAAACCCATTGCACAGAATTCCTGGGGCTGCCCGCCGGCCTGCTCCATTCACTGGGGGCCGGGTGGAATGCCGGGGGCCCTTTCCAAGAAACACAGACTACTGACAAGTGGGACAGGTTGAGACTTTTGGGAAAAGCCCATCGCCCCTTTGCTGTCCCAGCAGTAACCCGCTCCCTACTCCTCTGGCCTGCCTTTCTGACATGCTTCACTGCCTGCTGTAAGTTACTGACCATGCCCTTGGGCGACGTGGTACCAACAACAAGGGGGAGACAGGAGGTTAAGCTGCGGCCTGGGTGGAACTGGTATGAAGCCAGCATGGGCTGGTAACCACCGTTGTAAGGCTCAAACAGTTCCTGGCTAGCAGCGCTCTCCTCAGTCTCCATATTACACTCCCCATTCCCAGCCACTAGCCAGCAGCACAGTAACTTTCCTTTCTAGGAACAAATTACAGTGTCCCATTCCTGCACACAGAGCTTTGATCACTTGGGCCAGCAGTCTGGGAGCGGGGCTGCTGCTGTCCATACCAGAACTCACATGAGCCTGCTGATGTTCCCAGCGCAGGCCTGCAAGTCCACATTCCAGGACAATTACAAAGTCCCAAACTGACTTTGGATGTTGGATCTGTATACGCAGAGCCTGCGTTGGCATGTGCCAATGGGCATATGTGTGAGCAACTGGGCAGCTGTGCACACCAACAGGAGAGGTGCACAGCTACCCAAATGGCATGCACAAATGCACTGCCAGCAAATCTGGAGAGTGTAACAGATGCAGTTGCACATTTAGTACGTCTATTTGAGGCAGAGCCGTTGAAAATCCAGCCTGCATCTTCACCCCTTCCCTTTGGAGACCAGTGAGAAGGCTTGGGCTGATTATGACAGGACCCACTTGCTGCACTTGCTGCCAGTCACCTTAGGGCAGGGAGAGGCCCAGGACCCACATGCTGGTGCCCCTGGAGCAGGTATCTGGAGGGTTACATTTTGTACCTTACCCAACTTGTAGCAATGTCTGCCCCCCTGATTTCGGTTTATTTCACCCAAACCTGTCAGCAGGTGGCTGTGCTATTCCTAACCGGGACGGGTAATCCCTGTATCTTGGCCTTACCCACAGACTCCCTGCCCTAAGGTGACTCCAGGTGCATGGTCATTTCAGCGGGTACACATTTACCATAGCTCCTTGTAATTCTTTGCGTGAAATCCTGGTCTCACTGAAGTCAATGGGAACCACTGACTCCCAGGATTTCACCCTTTGTGCAACACAGAACCTTGCTAGCTTCTCTTAATTCACCTCTTATCAACTACTGACTGTATATCGGAGAGTGAAAGTGACACAACAGGATTTAAAAGAAAGGAAGGTCAGCGCATCCCTGGGTATTCGTCCTTGGTTTGTTTGGAAAAGCAGTGGAACATTTAGAAGACTTCACAGTACATGTTGCACGGTATATTGTGTAAAGGTCTTAGAAATATGAGGCCTCATTACAGATCTGTGCCAATGAGTCTGGGTTGAGAGGTGGGGTGAGACTGACTTTATGAGTGTGAGTGATGGGGTATGCAAAATAGCCAAGTGTGAATTAGAAGGGCTTGCCTGTATACACACTGCATTTCATCCAGAGATCTTGCAGCTCCTTACAAAGTAGGTTGGTGTCATTATCCCCATGTTACAGATGGGGAAACTGAGGCACAGGAAAGGAAATTGACTTGCCCAAGGTCACGCAGTAGGCCAGTGGTAGAATTAAGAACAGAACCCAGTTCTTCTGAGTTTTGCTGCCCTGATCTCAGTAATAAACAATGCTGCCGCTTTATCGTTCCCAGCTCCCTATTATTGCAGGTGCCGTTATATGTGAGCAGGTACAGCTCGTTTTACTGGTGATCTGAGCCAAAGACCCATTCAGTCACTCTGAATATTAGGTTTACGTATTTTTATATTTTATTTTAATCTGTGGTAATTTATCCCTGGGCTCCTGACAAATTACCAATATGACCCTTGCTCTTCCAAAGAATGAGCACCCTGCTCTGAATTCCAGGTCAGCTCTGGGTGTATTTACTTAGTGTAATTAAGGAGAAAGCACAATCTAATGGGTAGAGCATGGGACTGAGAGGTAGGACACCCGGGTTCTATTCCCAGCTCTATCAGTGATTTGTCCAATGATTTAGGGCAAGTTGCTTTCCATCTCCATGCCTCAGTTTCCCCATCTGTAGCATGGGGATAATAACATTCACTGTCTCACAAGGGCGCTGTGAGGCTTAATTGATCAGAGCTTGGGAAACGCTTGGAGTTTCTCAGCGGGGCAGCGTTTTATAATCTACTGTGCCTGTTTTAGTGACTCAGTGATGGGGACATACAGGTGATTTGATGGGATGTTTGCACCTTGTCCCTTGAATTTGATCTACCTGCGTACATAATACTCACATTTTAATTTGGCAGAGCTGTTTGCAATGGCGGCCGATCTGGCGAAAAGTTTGACGGGGAGCGTTGCTTTTACGCGTCGGACTAAGGGGATGGTCACCCGGGGACGCTTCACAGGAACCACCCTGGGGACAGGAGAGACCCGGCCTCGATACTCGAAAAGCCTGTGTGTCAAAACAGGTTACAGTCTGCAAACAGTGGAGTGAAAGCCACACTTTCAGCATGAAACGGGACTTGGGAGATAGGCTAGCAAGAGCCACAAAGGGGAATGGTACATAATCATGCCACTAGAGGTTGCTGCTGCTACACACAAACGAACAGCCGCTGCATGACACGAGAGTAGTGAGAGAAGGTGGGGGAGGTAATATCTTTTATTAGACAGACTTGTGTTGGTGAGAAAGAGACAAGCTTTCGAGCTTACCCAGAGCTCTTCTTGTCTGTCTCACCCACAGAAGCTGGTCCAATAGAAGGTATTACCTCACCCACCTTGTCTCTCTAGTACCCTGGGACGAACACGGCTACATCACCACTGCAAACACCCTGCTTAGTGACAGAAAGGAGCCAGGACTCCGGCATACAGTTTGACTGTACACGTTTCAGCCCTTATGCTGTCAGTTTCTCTGCATGCTGAGATCACTCTCGCTAACCGCAGGTGGTCTGTTATTTACTGTGTTTTGTTAACCTGCCCCTGAAGGTTTTTGTTCTCAGAAATAATTGAGGGGGTCAGGACCCTGTAAGGGCTGGGGTGCACTTACAGGGGAAGGACCTTTGGTTCCTCTCCCCTCTTCCATTCTTCCCCTTCTCCTTCCTTTGCAGTTCCTCTCCCCTCCCCACAACCTCCCAGCCATCCCTGTTTATACCCCGTGTCGCAGGGAGCTGGCAGGACAGAGGGGGCAAGTGACCTTTGAGATTGTCCATGGCCTGGCCTGGCCTCTGCCGTTGTGAGATTTGACACGAGCAGAGGGGATGCCAGGACATTTATCAAGGCTACATCCAGACAGGTGGATGCCCTGTTCCCTCCTCTCTGCCTCCAAACCATTCCCCTCCAGCCAAGTGGCATCTTTTCAACATGAGTAGCCACTAGCTTCAGCAGCGCTGAGCAGGCCAAGGATAACAGGAATCCCCAAGGCCCGGTGGGGGAATGGCAACCTGAGAGGCAGTGCGAGGGGGAAGGGGAAGGCAGGCAGCTGAGGAAGGCGAGGAAGGCTGGACGGCAGCCCGGGCATAGCCACAGAGCCCACTATGTAGAAACTCACCAGATCTGTTTAGGAGTCCTAGCTGCTTCCTTTACTGACACAAACAGGTGTTTGCTCCTTGGTCTCCCTGCGGAACCAAGGCATCTCCAGCGGAGCAAGCTGGAGTCTGCCCTGCTCTGTGTGGTGTTGGCCAAAAGTGTTCGTTAATTTCTGATCCCAGAATCTTTATTCCCGAGAGGGGGTTCAGCTCCATGCCTGAGGGTGAAACTCCCTCCCTGCCGGTGCAGACAGCCAGCACAAGGTCTAGGCGCCACTGACGGTGAACGTTACACACCTTTCTGGAAATCACAGAGAGTAACAGAGGGACCCAAAAAACCAAAGGCCCAGTCTCAGCTTGGCTTCTTTTACACTGCTGCTGAAGGGCTCCTAAGTGGTTCCTGGGCCTTGTGCTGTCTCTGCACAGGGGGGAACATCACCCCAGCGTTGCCATTTAGAAAAACACACCCTCCCACCTGTCTGCTGAGCAGCTTTGCGCTCCAAGACACAGAGGGACTGATCCTGTGAGGATCTGGGGTCATGAATGAAGTCAGTGGAAGTTGCGGGGGCACTCATGGCCCTGCAGCAGTCCCTGCCTGAGGACAGCAGCACATTGAAAGTTACAGACCGGAGACAGGGACATAGTTTGGTCTGTTTGTCCTTCCCTCACTGATTTCTAGAGTGGAGTGTGATATTCACCCCCTTTCCACCTTCCCATCCAACGCCCCTCTTGTGTGGTATTCATCCACATACCATGCCCCCCCCATTCCCAAGGATGGGTTGACTTGACCCAGCTCAGAACCATCTAGCTCAGTCTGGTCTGGGAAGGAAACATGGAGGTGGCTCCTTCTCTCACCTCTTCCCTGCTCCTTCTGCTTATCTCGCATGGCCACCTCTCAGTCTCACCCCACTTGGTGGTGCTCCTGTCTCCTGTACCTCCCTGAAAACTCCTCTTTTCTCCCACTGCCTCGCCTTTGCAAAGCCTCTCTCCCCCAGCTGTGCTGTTCTTTATTCTACTCTGCACAGCGTTTTGGGCTGTGGCTCATGGAGAAGCATACACAGAATACAGCGCTGCTGGCGTATCGCTCCTCCGCTCACCTGTCGTAGAAGTCATCTCTGTAGTAGTCATAGTCAAAGTCGTATCCACTGTAGAGACAAGAAGACGGAAAGCTCTGATTAATTAGCATTGTTACTATCACTATTGTAATTAATCTGTTCATGCTACCCAATGACCTCAAATGAAACATTTTATGTAGTTAAAAATCCCAACCTTTTAGCTTCATCATATTCTAGAGCCGTGCTTTACAAGTGTGAATGTAACCAATCATCTGTCACAGTGGGCAGGTTCTGGAGCATAGGAACACAGGACCTGCCAGATTGGATCAGACCTGGGCTCCATAAAGCCCAGTTCTTGGCTCTGACAGTGACCAACACCAGTTGCTTCATATGAAGGTTTAAGAACCCCATAATAGGCAGGCAGTTGTGGGATAATCTACCCCCATAAAGGGCTCCTCTTAATCCCTACCAGTTAGACTGGGTTAAATCCTGAAATGTGACATTTTTATCCCCTCCAGAACTGTTTGTCTGCATTCACTGTTGTAAGTCTGGGTGTTCGTGCTAACCAAATAACCACCTCGTTGAGTTATTTGCCTCAGCATCATCGTGTGGCACCGAGTTCCACAGGCTAATTATGCATTGCATGGAAAAGAATTTCCTTTCATCGGTTTCGAATTTGCCACTTTTCAGTTTCACTGAAGGTCCCATTGTTCTTGTGAGACAGGGAGAGCAGAAGTTCCCAATCTGCCTGCTCTGTCCTCTTCATTATTCTATGCACTTCTAACATGATGCCTCTGACTCATCTCCTGTCAGATAAACAATCCCAGTCTTTTCAATCTCTCTGCATATGAGCTATGAGGAACTGATTCTGCCCTCACTTACATGGGTGTAGATCAGAGGTGACGTTATTAAAGTCATTGGAGTTACCCCAGTGTAAAATTGGTGCAAGTGAGCTCTGAATCAGGTTCAGCATTCGCTGGTGGGTTGACTTCTCCCAGATCAGAAGGATCTGGGTCAGCACAGCCTGGTCTGGGAAAGAAATATGTAGGTTGTGCCGTCTGCTTATCTAGCCTCTCTTTCTCATCTCAGGTTCTCCCCAGCTGGTGCAACAGCCTCCTCCTGCACAGCCCCTCCCTTCTAGGGCTTGCTCTGAGTAACCCCCTCGTAGGAGCTCAAGCCAGTTTTTCACTGGCTTTGTGTTTATTCTCCTGCTTTGCGTCCGCTGCTCTGGGCAGACCTCCCTGCTCTTCTGCCTAAGAGATTATGTACCCTCTCCCAAGCTGCTCCTGGTGGCTCCGGCATCTCTCTCCAGGCCTGCACTTTACTGCACAGCTGCCCTTTGCCATGTTTAGCCTTAACATGGATCAATTTCAATTTCCTTCCTCAGCCGTTGTCCCTGCTATTTTAATACGTATAATGCTTATTATTGAGGACATGCAGTTCTGCTACAGCACCCTCATTACACCTGCTCCTGATACCTTTATAAATGATATTGACCTTTTCTCTGATAATCCTCCTCTTCGCTTTCTCCAGCAGTGTCTGCTGGGAGCTACAGCTCCTCAAAGACAAGACCCACTTCTAAACGCTTCTTTCCTCCCCATGTCATGGGAAATACTAGGCAGGCAGTTTTCCTTACCAGGCAGCCCATCTGCTTAGTTTCTACATAGCATGAAGTCGGTTCCCCCAGAGACAACCCCCCACCCCCACCCCCAACACACACACACAGGCAATGTCTGCACGGGGGAAGAAGGATGAAAGTGGCTGTCTGTCTATACTAGGCAGGTAGGTCAGAGTTGGGAGGGTGATCTGTACTTGGGAGGAGGGAGGCTGGGGAGCTGAATGCACTGGACAGGATGCTTGTCTGCTGTGGCATGTGCTTGCAGCACAACACCCCAGCCTGCATCCCAGCCGGAGCACTCCAGCAAGGACTCACTGCATAAGTGTTCATGCCAAAGCATCCATGCACTTTGTGCCCACCCAACTGATGCCCGAGCATTGTCTGAGTAGCGTGTACAGGTTGGGGTGGGCCTGTATGGAAAAGCAAATATGCACTTCTACACCCGCACTATGGAAAACATAAGTGCTTTAGCTAGAGATGAGTCTGGGTAAAGTGGGAGCCAATCCGAGCCGTCATCTCACGTTCAGAACCAGCCCAAGTTCTTTCAGAAGTTCAAAGCATGGTTAACTTGTTGTTTTCTTTGCAACATGGCTCTGCAATTACTGGTTCGAACCATGATCAGAAATACTCCCTGTCCTCAGTGGTTATCATCTCAGATAGACACTAGTCTATTCTCAGGGCTGAATTAAGGCATAACATTTACAGCCCTGTGTCTAAGGCCCCAGCTTCTGAAGTCACAGGATTACATCATAATTTTAGCTCCACTTAAAACAATAAGTTTCTAGCCCTCCTTGATGTGAATAAAAGCTTGAAAATGTAACCTGAGTGTATCTGATGCAATGATGTCTGCCTGAGTCTGCAGGCAGCCTGACACAACAGCACTATGAGGTGTGAACTGCTCACTACTTTGAGAGGCCCTGCCAACATGACCCTAACAAAGAACTCTGTGTGTGACAGGGGAAGAAAAGTCCTGCTGGCCCATCCCTCCTACCCAAGCAGATTTACTCCAGCTGCAAGGCAAAGTATTGGGAAGCCCCAGTTGCTAATCCTTGGGGGAGAAAAGAGGGCCCCATGGCATTGCCTCTCTGGGACAGGACTTTGGGGGGTCCTGTGTTATGGTGTCAGGAGGGACCCAGGTTACCTTTATCCGGCTCTGTCTGTCTAAGATTTCCAGCCCTCCTTCTAGACTGCAGAGGTTTGGAGAAACACCTGAACTTCTGGATGCTTATCTGAAAACCTCCTTTCAAAACATTCTGCCCCTAGTTTCAGCAAGAGTTTGTGGACTAAGTTAGTTCTAGGGCTGGTCTACACTAGCTTGACCTGGCTATGTCGCTCAAGGGTGTGAAAAATCCACACCCCAAGCGACGTAGTTAAGCCAACCTAAGTCCCTGTGTAGACAATACTAGGTCAAGAAGAATTCTTCTATCGACCTAGCTACCACCTCTCAGGGAGATGGTTTAACTACACCGATGGGAGAGCCCCTCCTGTCGGCGTACATAGTGTCCACACTGAAGCGCTACAGCAGCACCTCTGTAGCGTTTCAGTTGTAGACGAGCCCCAGTGTGAGCGAAGGGAAATAGAGGAGAGTCCAGGATCTCGTTGCCTGTAGCCTTGGTTACACTCCTGCACTCACGTGCTTCAGCATCTCTCCCTAGCATCTAATTCCCCATGTTTCTGTGTTACTCAGTCCTCCCTGCTGGGCTCATTGAGAGAGTAAATAAGTGTGAGGCTTGTGAAACAGGAAAGCAATAGGATTCGGCAGTCTGTCACACCGGAACTATATGGACACAGGCTGGTATTGTCCAAGGAGCCTAAGGGAGTTAGATACCCAACTCCTTTTAAATTCCAGTGGGATCTGTGCACTTCCTTCCTGTATTCTTCATGTATCAAGACATCCCCAGAGGAACAAGCCAGGCACTTTGGGCTAGATTCCCAGCTGATGTAAACTAGCCTAGTTCCTTTGACATCACTAGAGCTGCTCTAATTTACTCCCGGTGGGAGGATGAGTAAGGGGCAGCAGCAGCTAAAAGGATGTTTAAGACACTGTTTCTCCTGCTGGGATACCGCCCATGGTCATCAGAACCAAACTGGTGCTGTTTTCTTAGGCCTGAATTTCGATCAAGATGTGGTGGTTTGCTTGGCCAGAGAGAGAGAGAGAGAGAATGTGTGCATGTGCACCCCAGAGGTGTAAATATTACATTTCTTGCCGTTAGTACACCCTGGAGACTCAATAACATTCTCTCCACACTGCAGCTGTTTTTCACAAGACAGGGGAAAACACCCAAGAAGCGCAGAGGACTTTCAAAGCACTTCAGAGACGGTGACTGCCAGATATCCCGGCATGCTAACATCCATGGCACAGCAAGGAAAATGCAGCTGCTGAATGTACCAGGATCGTCCAGGTAAAACACAGCTGCTGCCAAATGTATCAGGTGTGTACCTGCTGTGCTGCTTATTAACACATCCACAGAGAAAGCAGTGACTATGCTGTTGACTAACAATATCACTTTAAGTAGGGAGAGGTGAACCAGGCTGGATAAAATAAAAAAATATTCCAGCAGAGGTTCATTCATCTGTGCTCGCAATGTCCTCTTGTGTCTCCACAACAACACTCTGTGCTATCACACAAGAGACCCAGCGTCTGTCTTGGGGGTACCTGGAGCACTCCTCTGTTTGGGGGGGCTGGAGGCACCATGGGGTTTGTGGTTCAGGGAAGGTTTGGGAAACAGATTGCAGTCAGTGGGGCAGTGCTCACTGGGGTTTCAGATTCTGATCTCTGAGATGGAAACTTTCATAGAATCATAGGACTGGAAGGGATCTCGAGAGGTCATCTAGTTCAGTCCCTGGCACTCATAGTAAGACTATTATCTAGACCATCCCTGACAGGTGTTTGTCTAACCTGCTCTTAAAAATCTCCAATGATGGAGATTCCACAACCTCCCCAGGCAATTTATTCCACTGCATAATCATCCTGACAGTTAGGAAGTTTTTCCTAATGTCCCCTAAACCATCCTTGCTGCAATTTAAGCCCAATATTACTTGTCCTGTCCTCAGAGGTTAAGGAGACCAATTTTTTCTCCCTCCTCCTCCTTGTAACAACTTTTTATGTACTGGAAAACTGTTAGCATGTCCCCCCTTGGTCCGCTCTTTTCCAGACTAAACAAACCCAATTTTTTTAATCTTCCCTCGTACGTCATGTTTTCTAGACCTTTAATCATTTTTGTTGCTCTTCTTTGGACTTTCTCCAATTTGTCCACATCATTCCTGAAATGTGGCGCCCAGAACTGGACACAATACTCCAGTTGAGGCCTAATCAGCGCGCAGTGGAGTAGAAGAATTACTTCTCGTGTCTTGCTTACAACACTCCTGCTAATACATCCCACAATGATGTTTGCTTTTTCTGCAACAGCATTACACTGTTGACTCATATTTAGCTTGTGATCTATTAGGACCCCCAGATCCCTTTCCGCAGTACTCCTTCCTAGGCAGTCATTTCCCATTTTGTATTTGTGCAACTGATTGTTCCTTCCTAAGTGGAGTACTTTGCATTTGTCCTTACTGAATTAGCTGTAGTGGTCCATGCTCATGGATGGGATGAATACAGATGATGGCCCACAACAAAGTACCTTACAAAGCTATGCTGTGTCCATTCAACAACTATTTACCACACCTCTAACTATGGCTAAAAACATTGGCGTGGTAAGAGGCTTTGACCTCACCCCCTCTTCAGCAGCAGAGTTTGGCATGGCTGAGAACCTGGCCCACAGATTGTGTCCTCACAGCACATGATTTATAAGTGGTTACTAACCAGTGAATTTTAACCATCTACCCCCAGTGCTGAACAGACCTGGAGGAAGTCTGTCTATTGCGCTCATATAGAAAAATCACCTATTCCAGCATCTTCCCATCCCTACCTACAAGATGATCTGTGTTCTTCTCCCTGGACACCTTTCTGTACCTGCCAGTCAAATCAGATTTCAATCACACCAACTCTTGCTGGGATCCTGTTCACAAAGTTTAGGAGACTGGTGACTCTACAGAGGGAAATGTTCCCACCATCCATAGGCTATGGAGGCAGGTGGTAGCATCTCTGCATGGCCCCATAACTACAACCCAGAGAAATCACGCTCTTTAGTCACCACAGTAATTCATTCCATGTGCATGCTCAGTGCCAGACCAGTGGCTGGGGTAGAGGAAGGGAGGAAGGGAGGTTATACTGGGAATCACAGGAGGCAGAAAGTCTGGTAAACTCAGCACCTCTTTGAATCATTCTTGCTTCTCTCCTTTCCTGCCCAGTTGATTTTTCGCTGCTCCTCTCAGATCGCTGCCAGCCTTTAGTACCTTTAGTTACTAATCACATCCTCGAAGCTCACTCTGAATTAGTGTTCCTCTAAGGCCCTGATCTTGTGGTCGGAACCAGGCAGACAGAACTAAGGGCCCTATGGGTTCCACGTATGCACAGGGGCCGCTCATGTGGATCTGATTGTAGGACTTGAGCCTATTTTGTTGATGGGCCTAATCAAGATTCCTCCCAAGGAGGGGAGCAGCTAGGGTGACTCAGTTCCAGTGCTTAAAATAACATCATAATTTCTACATATGTACTAGTGAAAGGGCAGGAGCCCTCCCTTTGTTAAATAGTTACCGTTCAGCCCCGATTTTCACTTGGGGATACTGCATAAAATACCTGTTACTCCTCTTTCTTTATTCAAAGTCCCTCCCCTGAGGGATGAGTGGTCCTGACTAATAACTTAGAACACAACACAGCGTAACTTGACAGTGCATTATTCATTGAAGGGAAATAATCTGTGTAATCCGTGGAGCCAAGGTCGGGAGCCAGGCACTACATAAACATATCTTGTCATTCTTCTCTGTAAGGAGACAATGTTCTCTCTCTTTGGTAGCTAATATTGTTACACTAGCCCATCCCAAGAGAAGTCTTTGTAAAACCCTGACTTGCCCTGTATGCAATGAGTCAGGGGCAGAATGAGCAATAGAACGCAGATGGTCTGATGTTTTAACCAATAAACTATACTGTTTCCATAGTGTTTGCCAAGTCAGTTCGTTTGTTCTTTCTTTCTTTCGTTCTTTCTTTCTTTCTTTCTTTCTTTCTTTCTTTCTTTCTTTCTTTCTTTCTTTCTCATCCATCGATCCATCATACCATTCTCATCCCTGTGGCTTTGGAGCGCCTATATGACTCATTCTCAGAATCAGAATTGTGTATTTTTGGATAATCCTTGTCTAAAACACTTATGGATCCGCCCTACCACAGCCAGCTGGAATGAAGGGGACGGGGAAGGAAGGGGAAGGGGAAGGAAGCGGATGCCTTTTCTAATGCCAAAGACAAGACATTTGTAAAGACTTATGCCTACCTTAGAATTGTCAGACCAGTAAATTGGTGTTTTAAGTGGCCTGTGCTAAATGTTGAAATATTGTTTTCAGTGATGAATGCCTCTCAGTGCCATTTTGGTTATTAGAGATGGAAGGGCAGATTTGGAAACTCTCCCATTTTGGTGGTGGAAATATTTATGAGCAAAATTTTGCACCTCATTATTTGCAGGTACAATTGATGTTTTGATATTTACATACCTGATTTGCAGGTGCAGTCAAGATCATTGACATCTATAAATAGGTGGGAGTAAAAACAGAAGCTGGATAAAGGCTGGGCTGAAAACCAGACCATTATTCTCTCGAATGCTGAGAGTCAAACTTTAGGGTGGAATGGGGAGTTGGTCTGGTCTCAACATGGGTAAATGCCATTTTCAACACCTGCCAACCACGACCCAGTGACCAATGGAAGGAAACTGGGCTAGTCCAGAGATTTTCATGTGGCTCTCCCGGTGTTTACTCTCATGGAATCCCATTTTAACCCTGTGATCAGAACTGCAGATGAAGTAGCATTCCGAGTACTAACTGCCCTTGAGTAGCCCAAACAATGGTACAAACACTGGAGATGGGAGGGACTGTGTTTGTGCCTCATAGGATCATCTGCTATCAGACATGTTGCCAATAGGTAGGTACTTAAATCCAACCCTAAAGCTGCATAGACCTCATGTGGGCTCTGTGAATTTTGCCCCAGTAGGGAGGTCTATAATGTAAATGAGGAAATAGACAGGCCTTCCTCAACTGTAACCTGGCTATGAATCTTGAACCTGGCCGTTTAACAATTGAAAGTTGGCTTAACCTGGAGTGAAGGAACCTGATCTTGTGAGCTGTTTGGCACCTTATAGCATCATGCTCTCATTAGCTCAGCAGATAAAGAATTCAATCCTTATTTGCTGATGTGCAGACATCCCCATCAGCTCATTGCTAACACGCTTAGCAGAGACTCAAAGGCATTTAGGCACCTTACTTCCATGGGAGTTAGGCACCAAATACCTTAGAAGATCTGGGCCTTTGGCACCTCTTGCGAGATGCTGAGAATGTGGGCATGGGTACCCTAACCAGCATCTCCGGAAACTGGTCTCAGTGCATCAAACATATATTTTCAATCTAACTGCAAACTGCACTGATTAAGAGTGTTGTCTTGTGCCCTAGATTGAGCTGTTTAGCTGCAAGTTGTGCACTCGGTAATTTCACAGCTCATGATTTCCTTTATGTTCAGGGATAATTGTTGCAATTTTCCAATCAGTAGGTAACAAAGAGGGCTATATAGCCTTTAAAAAGTAATACGTACACTATTTAAGAGAGAGAGCCAGCACCATTCTGGAATGCTATGATAGGCATAGTCTCAGGTCCTATTCCTTTTTTCAGCTTTAAATCACTAAATAACTTATTTATTATTTATGATCCACACAGGTTCATGACTAGCAAGTTAAAAGGGACTGAGGAGAGAATCTTTTTAGCCTTGTGGGTTCATTTTGCACCTGCAAAACTCGTGATGCCTTTTTTGAGAATGTAACTGACCTGCAGGTGTGACCCTGAGCGGTTGCACATTTAGTGACCCATCTGAGGGCACATCGCAGGCAGTGAAAAGTGGCATGCTGTGCTGATTTACTCCCTGTATTAACTGTTGTAGTGTCAGAATTATTCCAGTAGGAGAGAAAGTATCAGATACTTGGGCAGTCTTGAGTTGATTTTGCTGCTGAGCTCCATTAGTTCTACCCATATGGCATGAAAGTCCCTTCTCCTACATAAAGACTAAGGCCTTGTCTACAGTAGTGGTGTAATTTTGTCTAAGTTAGGCTAGTTAAGTTACGTAACTTAAGTCAACGTAACATCGACTTAACACGGTGTCTACACCATGCTATGTCAACGGGAGATGCTCTCCCATCAACATAGCTTCCGCCTCTCGTTGAGGTGGATTAATTTAAATTGACGGGAGAGCACTCCTCCATTGACTTATCATGTCTTCACCAGACCCACTAAATCGATGCCTGCTACATCGACAGCAGTGGTGCCCATTTAGCCCGTAGTGAAGACACGCCCCAACTAACTGGACGCTGTGGGAGAAGTATGGGAAGGTGAGGGAAGTGGAGTCCACCCCTTTATACAGCCAGCAAGGCAGTTACTCCTATTTATGGGCTGGAATACTGGCCTCAGTCCCTTCTTGCCATGTGCATATGGTGTTTGGGGCCAAGGGAGTTGCATAAACACAGATCCCGAGGTCCATCCCCACTCTGTGTAACCGCCCTCCACGATCGGCTGTGTGGAGCTTGGACGGAGAGCTTTCCTATGTCTGCATGGGTGTGTAGGCACCTCCGAGAGGCTACTTGGCCGGCAGCTCCCAGGCACAGCCCTGGAGGGGAGGAGGACTGTAGCAGTTTGGAGGGCCTTGCACTGGGTGAATTTCATGGGGGATGTGCACTATTCCAGAGCGGACCAATCTAACAGGAGGATGTTTCCTCTTGTGCTTAGATTGGAAGTGAAAATGAGAGCGGTGGGTTGGAGCCTAGTCTCCATTTGTGTACCTCACAAATTGTCAGAGCTGGTGAATTCTAGGACTGACTCCGCGATTCCCTGAAGTTCTTTGCACTCGACCTCTTTCGCTCACTTATGATCTCACCATCTTGGTTTGTCTGCCTCTCCAGTTTTGTCTGCTGCTTCACAATGCAGAGATGTAGTTGCCATTGACAATTCCACTGTTTTCCAATGGATAGCGCTAAGGTGCAGTTACGGTTTTCGGTTTATTTTTTAAGCTCATAAATAGGTTGTCACATTTTGGGCTACTTTTGAGACACTCAAAGATGTTTTCAGTGCCAAGATTTGCTTCTACACTGTAACAACTACATTAGTTAAGCAGAAATAAAATCTCCCAACAATTCCATTAACACATCATTCCCCAAGATACAAGCCAGAGCAACCTCTGGGAATGGGACAGGATGATTTCCTGGGAAAGGTCAGGGACAGGGCTAGCTGATTTCATTAGCTGCTGATATTCTGTTCCGCTCCTGGTCACATACACCACCATTGGTCCATTTCTCAGTGTGCAGTGGCAAGCAACAAACTCGCAGAGACACAAGGATTGGGAGTGACAGGATGAAGGCACAAAAATGCCCCGGGTCAATTTTATTTGGATAATCAATGTGTATGTTCAAAAACGCTTACAGTAAGAAGAAACATTTGAGGTTTGTTATGTGACAAACCGGAAGATTGGGCCATATTTTTTGACACTCATTTTCCAATGAGATTCCTTGACTTTGCGTGCAATAGTTGTGAGCATACCTGTCTTTGCGCACACGCATTCAGTAACAGTGACCTCCCTGTTCACACCTCTATCAGATTTCTGAGCACAGTGAAGGCATTTTCCAAGTTCAAACGGATTCAGTTCTTGCAGGCATAGGTAATGAGACCATTTGAAAATCTAAAGCGATATGGGGCCAGATCCTTAGCTGGTGTAAATAGGCATAGTTTCACTGACTTCATTGAAAGCTACAATAATTTGCACCAGCTGGTTCTTGGTGGGAGGAATAGGAGGGGGAGAGAAAATACATGATGGTATGTGGTGGTATAAAATGTGCATTGACATGAGCTTTGGATGTATGCTTTAGCCATAAGTGGTGAAGTCACATCCCACTAGAGTGTGTCTATCTCATTGATCTGTCTATCACTGTGGTATCTGAATGTGGCCACAGCATCTGAGTTACCACACATGGTCCTTGATGTTACAAATTAGAACCAAAACTTCTTCAAAACATCTAAAAATGTTTAAATTAGTATTTCTTTAGATTAGGGGCTGTGATTTCAGGATCTGAAATCTTATAACTTATCGGGGTAGAGATGATGACAGAACAAGGAGTAATGGTCTCAAGTTGCAGTGGGGGAGGTTTAGGTTGGATATTAGGAAAAACTTTTTCACTAGGAGGGTGGTGAAGCACTAGGGAGGTGGTGGAATCTCCTTCCTTAGAGGTTTTTAAGGTCAGGCTTGACAAAGCCCTGGCTGGGATGATTTAGTTGGGGATTGGTCCTGCTTTGAGCAGGGGGTTGAACTAGATGACCTCCTGAGGTCCCTTCCAACCCTGATATTCTATGATTCTATGATGACAGCTAAATACCACTGAAAAGGTGGGATTCAGTGCTCTCCAGTACGACGTCATAAATGTTTCAAGCCTTGAAAGCAAAGTTTAAATCTGTCATTGGTCTGCTAACCCTGGAATTCACACCAGTATAATTTTTACTTGATCCTAATTTGGGGGGAAGCAAATGTTTTTGTATTATCTTTCCTCTCTCTCTCTCTCTCTCTTTTTCTCTCTCTAAATGGCAGCTGTTTGGAAGATGCTCAGAAAGTTGCAGTGGAAATGGGTTAGTGCAGGTAAGGAGTAAATGATGCACAATAAATGCACTTTATTCCATGCTTGCATCAAATGAGTCAAATGATATCATGGACCACATGTGTGATATGTATACCTTAAATAAAAAGCTCTCGATCCTCTGTGTCTACTGTACAGCCCCATATGCAGAGAGGTCCCAATTTTCCCTGACTTGCATTAAACGCAAACCCAGAAGGCCAAATTCTAATTATAGCCCATGATGGCTTAAATCTGGAATAACTCCTTTTGAGTAATTTGCAAAAACAAGCACAAATGAGATCTGGCTCCTATAATTCAATGGGGGAGTGTAATCTGGGCAGGATTTGGCTTAGGGACCAGGGTACATCCACACAAGCCCCTTACAGAGCTCATCTAGCAGGGTTAGGGAGAAAGTGAATTGAGAGGAAGATACTGCCCAGGATTGGGAATAGGGAGGAAGAATCCATTTGGAGGAAGCTAGGAAAGGAACATTTAGTTGTCCAGAGGACAGCATCTGTAGGAGACTGATCAATTTTTGGGATGCAGGCAGGAATTCCTGAAGTTTTGGTTAGCGTGGTCCCCATGTAGGGACATGTTACCAAAAGGGAGGTGCCTCCCATTTCTGGACACAATTTGTGCCACTATTGAACTGCCGGGGTGAGTACGAGCACATGTGCCTCCACCTACTGCACCTGACTGTGGACACAAAGAGAGTAATCAGAGGTGCGAGCACTCAGATTTGAACCCCGGCTTGAAACTTGGATTTCTGAAAGCTTGGCCCATAACATCCACTTCAGAGACATGTCACCATTTCCCTGGGGAGGGAAGCAACAAAGACGGCTGGAGGTAACAATAACAAAGGAGCTGCAATCCAGCTAGGGTCACCAGATATCCCGATAAAATTGGGACTGTCCTGATATTTAACCCTTTGTCCCACATCCCGATCAATGTACGATTGGGACGCCATTTGTCCCAATATTCAGATAAGGAGGTGAGCAGGAGGGAGGCGCTGACCCCAGGGGTACTCCGGAGCTGGAGCATTCACAGGGAAAAATTTCAGCCAAGCTCCCCCCTCCTCACCTCCTTATTCCCTCCTCCCCCTTCTCGCCACCTAACAGCTGTTTGGCGGCACTTAGCACTTTCCGGGAGGAAAGGGTATGCAGTACTCTCAGGGGAGGAGGTGGAGAAGAGACAGGGCAGGGGCGGGGACTTGGGGGAAGCGGGTGGAATGGGGGCGGGGCGAGGGTGGTTCAGGGGTGGGGGGGGGGGGGGGAAGGCCCCTCCCGGGCGGAGGGGAAGTCGGCACCATAGGGGTGAGTGGTGGGCGGGGGTGTGACGAGGCAAGCAGTGGGCGGGCGAGCAAGCAGGCCGTGAAGCGAGCGGTGGGTGGGGGACTGAGGAGGGATGCAGCAAGCCAGCAGCAGGCTGGGGGATGAGGAAGGGCACAGGGGGAAGGGGAGTAGGGAGGGGGCGGGACCTTGGGCAGAGTGGGGGCAGAGCCTGGGAGGAGCGGGGGTGGACTGTGGGTGGGGCTAATGGTACCCCAATGTGTCCTGATATTTTAGTGTGGTGATCTGGTCACCCTAACCCAGACCATACTTAAATACACAGTGTCAATGGCAAAACTCCCATGGACTTCAATGGGGCCAGGATTTTACCTTAGAGTAACCAGCATCTCCAAACACCAGGAGAGAAAAATCTCATTGGGCCCTTTCCCCATCCGCTTGGTGACAGGAGAAGCAGTCTGTTTCCCTCTGAGCTGCCTGTTAGCAAACTGGCTCCGATCATCCCCCCTGTTCTGTTTCCCTCTTAGACGTTCCTCTTAATTTTGGTCTGTTCATTATTTCAGGGTATTTCTTATGGTCCTAAATCAGAGGCTCCAGGCTCAGAAGAAAGCCATTGCCCACCACTGTTTCATGTAATTAAAAATAATAAATAAACTCCTGCCCTACTTCAACAGCCGCCAAGTAATAAAACTCAAATCCCCAAAGCAGCATCATTCTGTCGTCCTCTCTCCCAACAATTACAGAGCAGTGGGATGCCCGCCAGGGAAACATCAATAAAATGCAGCTACAGGAAGAAAAAGAAGCCAGTTTACACTGGGTTAAATTCCTGCTAGGGCAGAGAAGCAGCAGAAGTCCCACATATTGCATTTAGTTCACCATAACCAGAGAGTTATGCTTTCTTACTTATTTTTCCATTTCTCCTTTTCTTTGTTCTTCTCTTTTGCTCCGTCTCCTTGTTCCATCCTCTCCCTGTATCTGCATTTCCTTTCTTTCCATTTTCTCTCCAGCACTTGCATTTTCCCTTTCATGTACCTCTTGTTTTCCCTTCCTCACCCCCCACTTTTTTTTCCCATGAGAAAAAACACTATTCTCTCCTAGTATCAGAAGGGTAGCCGTGTTAGTCTGGATCTGTAAAAAGCGACAAAGAGTCCTGTGGCACCTTATAGACTAACAGAAGTATTGGAGCATAAGCTTTTGTGGGTGAATACCCACTTCGTCAAAGAAATAATGATGGGGAGACGAAGTGGGTATTCACCCACGAAAGCTTATGCTCCAATACTTCTGTTAGTCTATAAGGTGCCACAGGACTCTTTGTCACTTTTTATTCTCTCCTAGTTTCCCTGTCTAAAAAAAATCCCACCACCACCACGTCTCCTTCCCTTTTTATCTGCAGGTGTTACCAACACTAAGTGGTCAAAAATCATGAGTCAAACCCCATAAAATCATAACTGGCATAAAAATCATGAGATTTCATAAAAACCCAACACATTTTGGGGTTCCTTTTATTAGCCTTCTGGTTTTTAAGTATTCCCTTGGGTCACATTTTAAAGTTTTTTCTTTGCAACCAAAAACCTACTGTATTTTTGAATGAAAGCTGAGTTTCTCTCCTATTCACATGACTCAAGGGGCAGGGGTTTAAGAAAACAATCAATAGTAATGAGATTCATGATAGAATCTGAAGAGCTGGCAACACTGTCTCATTCCAATTCACCCTGCACTCCTTCACGTGCCCCAGGCCCTGCCCCATGTCCCATGGCTCCTCCCATTGTCCTGTTCTCTAGCCTCCTTGTCTTTCCATTGCTCCATGCTCACTCCTCGTTCGCTCTCCTTGCATTTTTCCTTCCTTCCCCCGGCTCCTCCGTTCTGCCCTCTCATTTCCCATTCTCTCCTGCTTCCCCATGTGTCAGGGTGCCCGGCACTGTTTCCTCAGCCCTCTCACTCTCTTCTCTTTCCCCACTGTATCTCCTTTCCTCCCTCTCCCCATCATTATTTCTTTCACCCTCTCCCCAAGGTCTTCCCTACCAAATCTCCCTTGGTACTCCCCACCCTTGTCCCCCTACACCTGCTTCCCCACCCTTCAAAGTCCCCCTGCCGTACAGTCTCCCACTCTGAAGTCCTCCCTGTCCCTCCATTTCCCCCTCATCTCCCCTCTCCAAAATCCCCCCAACAAAGCCCCCTCCACTGTTTAAGGCCTTCCTGTCCACCCACCACCCCTGACTCTCATTCTTCCTTCTCCTCATCTGGAGAGAAGAAGAGGTGGAGGACATGTGGCCGGGCGACTGGCTGGCAGTGGGTTCTCACCCACTCTTAGCTGCCAGGGGATGGGGGTTGGGCAGGGGGACAGAGTGGCCCCTAGAGGCAGGGTGCTGCACTGCATCTGCCTCCTTCCTGCCTGCACCTGTTTGGCTTGACAGAGCTGAGCCTGGGATATTCAGAGTGGCTGAAGGGAGCCTGACACCCAAATGCCATTAAAGTGAGTGAAAGCCGGGCTGCTCCTAACTCCCTTGGACCAGTCTGTCTATGTTTTTTAAAACTGGCCCACCCACCTGGAGAAGCGCTCCCTCCTCCTGCCGCCGTGGCTTTCAGCCGCTGCTGGCATAGTCCATGTGCAAACTGCTGCTCTAGCAGTGAAAGGCTTTGTACCCCACTTGGGCCATCCAGTGCTCTCTGACCTGATGATTCAGGGAGAGGAACACCTCGGTGGACTGTCTAGAGAGCGGAAATGTCCCCCCCCCCCCCCCATGTCTCCATGCCCTTATCAGGAATGATTACCATGTCCCCCCCGCCCGCCCTTTTTAATGCAGGCCCCACAGCACTTGATGCATCTCTGGCTGCTGGCAGGCACTGTCACAAAGACTGCACCAGATGCCTGATCTGGGCAAAGATGAAAGACCTAGGATAACCACTCGGCAGAACAATGGTTTGTTTCCCTTTCATCTCCAGATGGGGCTTTTCAAGGTGTGGAAGCAGGGCTGAAAAGCAGCCGCTAAAAAGAACAGGGAGATTTGCTTAAAGCAATTATGCGACTTGAAAGTAAGTTGCCGGGGGAGGCCGTGGAGGGAAGGTTCATTAACATGAGAGCTGGGTATCAAAAGCGAGCAAAGCTTTATGGATCCAGCAGTGCGGGATGGAAACCTTTGAATTTGCCAGCTGTTTTCTTTTGACTTGCGCTGTGTCAAAGCTGAATAGATCATTTATTCCCTCCCTCTGGGGGCCCAGTGAAGACTCCCATAAAGCCGTTGCTTCCCCCTTGTATCATCTGGCCAAACCTGGGCTATGCCAGCAAGCATCCTCGGCCCACCATCCTTTGTGTTCGCTGTAGCCTACCGTGGAGGTTGGGCTGCTTCGGGTACAAGCCTGGGGTTCAGAGTAGCCCAGCTCCATGGTGGACTGCAGCAGGAAGAACTGAATGGGTAGTGGGCAGCATTAGGCCTGGCCCTGAGATTTATGATACAGGCTGAGAGGGGAAGCTCTCAGTCCAGTCAGAGGAGTGTGACATATCAGCCCTGGTTGGGATCCCCTGCTGAAAAGCCAGCCCCCCTGCTGTCTCACTCTAGGGAGGTGACATCCTGAAGACCTACCTATACAAGGCGGAGGTTGCTCTCTTCAGCCCTTTGGGTCTGTTGGGTTTAGGTTCTCCAGCCATGTTGATATCTGCAATGAATCAAACCCCTGAATTAATGTCAGCATATAAAACTCATCTCATGCAGCGCTGGCTCTCTGAGTACATGCAGCCGTCTGGTTGACACAGATGCAATCCCCACATCATATGGTTCAATTACCTGCCCATACAGACTCCTAGCAGGGAGCTGTGTATTGTGCTAATCAAACAGTTTTGCTAAGCTTCTGTGGCCTCTCCTAGCACTTTGAGACTCCTGCTGGGCTTTGTCCACATGTCCAAAGCAGCGCTCTCTCCACAAGCCTCTTTCCCCTTACCTAAGGCAGCTGGCAAACAATCAGCTTCTAATCAGAGAACCCACTGCACACATGCTAATGCAGGCACCTAAAGCCTCTTGCAGCTCATGCCTTTCTAGGATTGGCTTCCAAGGAGAATTCAGTGCTCTCTTTACGAAACATGGCGAATGTGTAAGCCCCTCGTCACTGCTGGTTGATAGATGCAATTTATTTCTCTTCCTCCAAGTATAAAATTAATACTAAATATAGGACACAAAGGAAAGGTCTGAAGTCCCCTTTGAGGTCTCCTCTGATTGGTCTGTTCTAAAAGCTGCACAGGGTGCAGAAGCATGTCTGCAGTCACCCCAATTGATCTCAGAAGCAGGTTTCATTCCAGCGACGGTGAGAATGAAATTTTCTGATTGGCCGAGGAAATCTCTGTCCTGAACCTCCATGCTGAATGAGCGCATTGGACGTGAGAATAGAGAGATATGGCCAATTTCATGATGCCTGCGCAAAGCCTGAGCAAACTAACTCTGGGCATGGACACAAAACTGCACAGAAACAATCCATCAGAGAGGTGACATATTGCACTGTCCTACTTTCCCAGCTTGGGAGTGAGCAATTCTCTTCTGCCTGGCAGAGCTTCCCAAGACCCCCACAATTCTTTATGATTTGTACCCACCAGAACCAGTGTGCTGCCAGTCAGTCTCCTCCTTTGAATCCAAGGAATGCAGCCAGAAAGCAGGGTGATAGGTGCTTGATCAATGTGCTCATGCTTGGAGGGGGGAGGGGACGGAGGGAGGGAGCACATACAGCATGTGTAGCATTCCCAGGAGAGTGGTGCTAAGTTTGCTGGGTTTGATTCACACTGGGGCTCTAGTATTATTATTATTATTATTATTGCTTATCTTTATTACCATCGCTGCCGGGAAACCCCGTCCTGGGCCAGCACCCAATTGTGCTAGGCGCTGTACAAACACAGGTCTGTACCCCAAAGATTTTACAATTTGTGTACAAGACAAGATGGTGGAAGTGAAATTGGCTAAGAGGCGCCTACCCTGAACAATTCCTCCTCTAATTCTCCTTGCCGCTTACACATTCAATTCTTGTGGACATTTCTTGAGTCATCCCTTCGTCATCCTTAGGACACACTGCGAACAAAACTGCTGCGCTTTTAAGTTCTCTGTGGGTACGTCTACACTGCAAAAAAACCCCTGTGCCCATGAGTGACAGAGCCCAGGTCAACTAACTCGGGCTCGCGGGGCTTGTACTATGAGGCTAAAAATAGTAGTGTGGACATTTCTACTTGGGCTGGAGCCTGGGCTTTGAGACTCCCCCCTTGCCGGATTTCAGAGCCTGGGTGGGACCCTCTACACTGCTATTTTTAGCTCGGTAATGCAAGCCCCAGTCAGTTGACCCAGGCTCTGAGACTTGCTGCTGGGTTTTGTTTTGTTTCGCAGTGTAGACGTGCCCTGTGTGGCTTATGGTACAGTGAAGTTCTCCCAGGGGCTCACAAGGGTACAGCTGAGCCTGGAGACCTCGTCTGTGAATGATGAATAGCTGCCACATTTTGTGCAGCTTCACACATGCCATTTATGCAAATGATTGAATGGGCTAATTTGGGTATTTGCAGACAATTTACCTATATTCAGAAACTTCATCTTATGGTCAACACACCCTGCCCCAAGCAATGACGGGAACAGGATGGGGAGCTGCATAAAACTTGGCAGCTGTGGTACAGCAGGTGGAAGGATGTGTGGCTGGGTGGCTTGGGGGGAGGTGCTGAACAGTGCCTGGAGGCAGCCTGGGAGTAGCTGGGCAGGTGGGGGAGGCTGTGGGGGTGGCTGAATACTGGGACACCTGCAGCGAGGCCGTGACTAGGTATTTTTGCGCCCGAGGCAAGAATATAAAATTGCGCCCTCCCCCAGGGCCGGTTCTTCTGCAGCAATTCAGCGGTGGGTCCCTCAGTCCCTCTCGGAGGGAAGGGCCTGCCGCCGAATTGCCGCCGAAGAATGAATGAAGGGGTGGTGGTAGAGCCTGTGATTTTGGGGAGTCAACTCATGATTTTTGACTGCTTGGGCTGGTAATGTTGCTTCCAAGATGGTCTTTGGTTCCAGTCCAGTTCCAATCCAGAGAGGGACTCACAAGTTAAGAGAGGAGGGAGGTGCTGGATATCAGCAGTGGCCACTAGGGATCAGCATGTGTCCTGAGAACGATGGGAGTTCAGGTTTGCAGAGCAGGATCAGAGGTGGCAGGTTTGTAGAAATTTTGGTGGTGCCCAGAACCCGCCCCCACCCAAACTCCGCCCCCCCACCTGCCCAAGGCTCTGGGAGGGAGTTTGGGTGAGGGAGGAGGTCTGGGGTACAGGCCCTGGGATTGGGGTGCAGGCTCTGGAAGGGAGTTTGGGGATGGGAGGGGTGCAGAGGGATGCGGTGCAGGGGTGAGGGCTGTGGCTGCAGATGAAGGGTTTGGAGTGTGGGAGGGGCTCAGGGCAAGAATTGGGGTGAGAGCTCTGTCTGGGGCTGGGAATGGGAGGTTTGGGGTGTGGGAGGGGCTCAGGGCTGGGGCAGAGGGTCAGGGTGCGGGGGGATGAGGACTCTGGCTGGGACTGGGGATAAGGTGTTTGGGGTGCTGGAGGGGCTCAGGGCTTGGGCAGAGGGTTGAGGGTGTGGTGGGTGGGTGAAAGCTCTGACTGGGGGTGTGGGCTCTGGGGTGGGGCAGGGCTGGGGATGAGTTTGGGGTGCAGGCAGGCTGCTCCGGGACAGGGGCCAGAGAGGAGGATCCCCCCCATCCTTTCTCTGCCGGCAGCAGCAAGTTCTGGGGCAGGAGCTCCCCTTTCCTGCCCCCCCCAGCAGCACACTCACCCCCACCACTGTCACTGCATGTGCTCTTAGGGCCCCTCTCAGGTCCAGGAATCTCCCTCGCCTCTCCCGTGGTGGGTGCCGGGGGGGCACTGCATGCGCCTCCTCCCCTGCTGTTGCCCCTGACTGTAGCCTCACTGGGGGTGAGGGATGGGGGTGCCTCCTTGCCCATCATGGGGCAGGAGCAGTGACTGTGAGCGGGGTGGCCCCCTGTGCTGCTGGAGGGTCCCATTGAAAAATGAAAGGGTCTGAGGGGGAAGGGCAGGCTGAGTCAGTCTGCCCTGGCAGTGAGATGGGGGGCGCTAGGACCCTGCAGCAGCAGTTGCTGCAGGGAGGCAGCATGGAGCTGCTCTGCTCCGGGAATGGGGGTGGGAAGCAAGTCGGGGCTCGAGAGGGATGCGCGGGGGGGCGGCAGGTGGGGCCAGGGGGGAGATAACCCCGGTTATAAATATCTCTGTGCCTGCCAGCGGCTTATTTTTTTCTCCACCACTTTTTGCGCCCCTCAGCTTTGTGCGCCTGAGGCAAGTGCCTCACTCGCCTTGCCCTTGTTACGGCACTGGGTGGGGTAGCGGTGGGTGCTGGGCAGCTGGGGGATAGCTCAGGGCTGGGTGGGCGAGTCTGAGGAGGACGCTGGGAGATGGCTGGGAGGTAGTAGAATGAATGAACACTGGGCATCTCTGGTGCACGGTGGGTAGCTGCAGATGCTGGGTAAGTTGGAGCTGCGTGCAGGGCCGGCTCCAGCATTTCTGCCGCCCCAAGCAAAAAAAAAAAAGCCGCGATTGTGATCGGCGGCAGCAATTGGGGGGGAAAAAAAATAGCCACGATCGGCGGCGGCAGTTCAGCGATAGGTCCTTCACTCCTAGAGGGAGTGAGGGACCTGCCGCCCCCAAATTCCCACAGGTGCCGCCCCTCTCCCTTGGCCGCCCCAAGCACCTGCTTGTTAAGCTGTTGCCTGGAGCCGGCCCTGGCTGGGTGTCAGGCTGGCTGTGGGTGCTGGGTTGGAGAGCCTGGGAGGTAGCTGAGTGGGTGGTTGCTGGGGCATTGGGAGTGGGGTGCTTCGGAGTACTGGGGTACCTGGAAGTACTGGGCGTGTGGGTGATGGAGTAGATGGGAATGGCAGAGTAGCTGGAGCTGCAGAGGTAGCCGTAGGGGTGAAAATATGCTGGCTGCCTTCTCAGGAGTGAGTATTGTGGTGCCTGGGGCATGTTTGCTCGTGCTTTGTGATGGGGGAACTGATGCAGCTTGTCAGCAGGGTGAGGTTGCCTAGGGCCAGTATTGGGTCCCTTACTTTGTACTGCTGTCTCCTCTCACCCCCTTTTTCCTGTTAGTGATCCAGCAGGGTAAGGAACGGAGAGGAGAAGCAGACAGCTCATATGACTGCAAGGAGCCTTCCCCCAGCAAAGCTGGAAGCATGAGGAGCCACTGATCTGTGGGAACATGATGGACTGGCTGCCACATGCATGAGTGTCACTGGAGCAGCCCGGCTGATGCCAGCGAGGTTTGGCAGGAAACGAAATCTTGAAACATTTGTGTCTTTAGACTAAATTTGTCTATTTCTAATTCAAGTTAAATTTCTATTCTTATTTTTTTCCATTATTTATATAGCGCAAAAAGTGTGCTAGGTACTGTACGGACAAATAAGGATACACGGCCCCGCCCCGAGGAACTTACCGCCCAAATAAAGAGCTTACAGTGACGCGCAAGTAGCTGAATTTCAAGTTAACTTGTACATGTAATCATTTTCAGGAGCTCCAGGCAAGCTGCAGGGCTAATAAACCCAGAAAAAGCAGTGCCTAGGCCATACCTACAAAATATGGCTGCACAAGAACATATGAGGTCACGGACAGAGAACCAATTGCAAAATGGGGTTGTCCATACATGTATGCCCTAAATCTGCACTCTTGAGAACTTGGAGGGTGGGCATTCTGGCTGGTGGGCTCTCACTGGCCAACAGGCTTTCGATGGCATGTGTCCAAACCCTTTGTTTGGTGGCCTTCAGGATGCTCATATCCAGATGGGCCAGACACTCAATTCCTATTGAATCTAAGGCCTGTAATACTTCACAGCATTGGGTTTAGAGTACAGTGCCAGGCTCATCTACTCAATGAAGCATTTGTCTGACCTTGGGCTAAGGTTATGGAGGTTTGTTTTGTCTTGTGGGGTGGGGTGGCTGATACGAGGGTTGGTTGGTATTGCAGCACCACTGAGCCTACGGCAGGTTGATGTTTCATCCATGTCAATGGACACATAGTACATTATGAAATAAATTAAAATGAATGGGCCTGAATTTTCCACTGCCTTGCACCGTTACTTATCTCTGTGCAAAAGTGGGTGGGAAACACTACTGAATCAGAGTGGAAGCATTTTATACCCACTGAAACATGATCTATTGGAGAGGGGCTTGAAAGGTGCCAGGGGGATGAGCAGAATACTGTAGCAGCTCAGACAAGAACAGCTCAGACACCGAAGCACTGACATTACATGCAGAATATCAGGGCTTTTCAACAGCATTTAATACAACTTCTTTGGTGCTAATTCCCATTCTTGTCTGAACAATGGCAGCAGGAAAGATCCTGCTCTCCGGGAAGGGCTGTTTCATTCATAGAGTGCCTGCAGTGTTTCCTGCAAAGCCTAAGGATGGAGGCGCCAATCTGATCAAATATAAAAACAGATCTGAACCTTCACCTCCCACTCAAACTTGGAGCCTTTTTCGAGGCTTGAAATTGTTTTAATCGGTGCTTCTGGTCTCAGCCAGAAGTAAAAATCCCAAAGCAAACTGGACCAGATCCTGAACTGATGTAATCAGCATAGCTCTGCTGAAGCTCTGCCAGTTTACCGCAGCTGAACATCTGGCTCAGTGACAGTGGCTGTTGTTAAATTAACAGTGTTGCCAACTCTCATGCTTTTATCAGGAGTCTGGTAATAGTGCTTTTTCTTAGCACATGTCATGTGATTAGGTGAGATTCTCAGCTTTCACTGGGAAAAAGAAAAGAAATGTGTAGCCCTCGTGCTGCAGAGAAAAGCTTGAAACGTGATCTGAGAGCACCTTAAAAATTCAAAAAAAAAAAAAGGGAAAATAAACAGAGCCCCCAAGTTTTCGTTGTTGTTTCTGTTTTACAATCTCATGATTTGTAAGCCAATCTCGTGATTCTGGGGCTTGACTTGTGGTTTCTGAACACTTGGGGTTGGCAGTACTGGAAACCTGCCAAGAATGATGGCTCTTGCTTTGACTTCCAGGCCCATGTCTACGTCATATCGGCCTGAGTGTAAGTTTAGAGAAACCAAAGCTCTGATTTCTTCGAGGTGCCGTTTCACTTTCGTAGGTGAATCGAGACGGTCCTGAACCTCAACCTACCCCAAATTTGCTCCCCACCACCAAAAAATAAAATATTACAAACCCTTTGAAGAGGCAGCACTCAGACAATTCCCAGTCACTGCTCATCCCCCTGAACACGGCTCAGTGTGATGTGACATGAGAAGATCGGGGGTGGGAGGGGCCGCTCATAGAAAAAGAGGACAAGGGGCAGGGAAGGGGACAGTGACTGGACGTGGCAATCAAGGCAAGCTAAGTGGTGCTGGTGGTGGGCACAGATCACCTGTCCTCTGCTGTCCCGCACCCTGTTGTCAGTTTCTCTCTGTCTATGGAGGTCTAGGAATGGGCATGGATGGCACAAGGAGGTGGCTGAATTTCACTGGCAATTAGCCCTTCCCAGCTGTGTCTGTGGGGATTGCTGTGCCAGATGAGGTGTTCACCCCTGGCGAAAAAGCAGGTAGTGATGGCATTGCTGCTCTCTGCCAGAGGCAGGAGGCTATATCCTCTGGCTGGGGTTCTACGGAGGTCTGCCAGTGGAAAGTGAAAGCCAGGAGAGGCTCCTAATTAACATCTGCCAGGTGCCTTCCCTGTCTACCCCTGTTCACCTGTTGGGGAGAGGCTTTGGGGGCTATTTGAGCAGCTGCGACCTCCCCTTTTTGGAAGGCCTTTCCATGCGCAGGTGCCAGGCAGGGACTCTGGTCCACTGTCCCATGGGACTACACTTCCTTTTCCACATGGCCTGCTGTGTGTGAATTTGCAGGATTCCCACAGTCCCCCGATAAGGAAGGGGAGTGAGCTGGAGTCTGTTCTGGCTCTCACATCACCCACAGAACTGTCAGCTGAGTTCTGATTGCAGAAAGCTTGTTAGTGGGGATGAGGTAAGAGGGAGACAGTTTTCAATTCCTAGGTGGAGCTTGCAGTGCTGCCAGCTATAACAATCATCCTTTGAGTTGCAGGCTGATCTGATCTGTGGGGAAGGCACTGAGTGAGAAGAGTAACTAGAGAACCCCGGAATGTCCCAATTTGTGAGTCTCTCCTCTGCTCTGAACTCCCTGCGGGAAGCATGGCTGGGCAACTTTTGCCTATTCTATGTAACGGTTGCTTCCGATACATGCATGACCTCCCTCTCGCAACAAGGTCTTGTCCATGCAACTGTGAGTTCTGGTGACCATTGGGGTGACATCTGGAATGGGAGTAAGTGACACTGCAGCTGCATTTCACCTCTGACCTTCAATTCTGCTTGTGCTTTGAAGGGAAGACACATGAAAACCAGTTTCCATTGCAGGCCAAAATCTGCCTGCTTGAACAAACTCAAGATGGACTTTCACTGGGTAAATAACAACACAACCTCTTTAAAACATATCCAGCATTCAAGTTCTTATTTCAGATGGTCATACTCAAATCAGAGCAAGGTGGGGATGGCCTTCAAATTTCTTATACTAGGTGTCTGGCACTGCTGGTGCCCTCAGCACAACCCCTGCTTGCTGGAGGCTCAGAAATGCCAATTTTTGATTAAAAATGCTGTCTGCAGCTCCAATTCTCAGTTTGTACCTGGTGACAAGAGCTCCTCAGCATGTGGCATTTCAGAGCAATGTGCAAAATAAGGATGCAGCTGGGGACAGTTTGTCTCAAGCAACTGGTAATAGGCTAGAGTAAAGCTTGTCAGTGTGGGGGAGACAGAACTTTCTCTGGGGATGGTCCAAGACTGCGGAATGAACTCTCTCTAGAATTAGGGACCATCACAAACCTCACCACTTTCCTTTCCAAGGCCAGGTGCATTTCTTTGACCTTGCCTTCTGTCACATAAACACAGAGCAACAGGTATATTTATTTTTTTTAAAAGCAACTACCAGAACAAAACACTCCCCTGAACACGCTTCTCCCTCTGGGGAGAGGATGAGAGCACAAACAACCTGTGACAGATGTGTAGTCACTTTGCTTGATGAACGGCTGGAAGGCGCTAAGAGGCTATGGTGACAAGCTTGTATAGGGACTTATATAGAACAGAATAGAAGAATAAAGACTTTCACATCTGTCTGTTGCTGTCAGAAGCACTACCCTAGACCAGCTGCTGGCATTTCAATCAGTTGGCCAGAGCAGGTCAGCATGACTTGGTGATTAAAACACAAGTGGCTGCTAGGGCCTTTACTACACTAGGGCTCCCATGGCTGCTATGGCACCACCCGTAAAGCTACAACAGGCAGGTCTCCAGTGGAAGTTTTTAAAGAAAAAATTGACACCTGCAAGAGGAAACATGGTCCAACGGGCAGGGCCTGGGACTCAGGAGAGCGAGTTTCTATTCCTGGCTCTGCCGCTTCTCAAATGGCAAGAGAGGATAGCCAAGGCCAGATTAATGAGCCAGGAGGCAGCTTTAGAAGAGTCTTGGTGTAAATCTGAAATGCCACCAGCAAATGATCGAAGCGGGACTGATTTACAATGTGGTCCATAGCTTGCGATTGCTCTCCAGTCACATTATGCATTGTCTCTCCTCTTCCGGAGGTGTAGGAGATGACAGCACTTGCCATATTATGTTCTGAAATGGTTCAGTACGGGCCATTGCTTCTGGCGTAGGTTGAAACCTGGAAGTTATTTTGAGGGGTCAGCAATTAGGTGTTTGTTTGGGATATTAGCATTATCCCAGAATCCTTTCCAGTGCGCTTTGGGATTGAAGAGGACTCCTTAAGAGCTTTAGCCTCATCCCAAGAGGGCTTGGGGGATTTCAGATGTGTCTTTGGAAAGTTCTGGAGGTGCTCATGAATTGGTAAATCCAGGTCAGCCATGGTTCCATTGTACTCACAGGCTATGTGTGGGTGTATCTCCAGATTTTGGGTGGAGGTATATGTGCCAGAATGGGCAACCGTTGGATGGGTGTTCATTTAAATGTTCCAGGTGTAATACTCATTGCAGCATTGAGCTGCTTGTCCAGAAAATTGGTATGTGAGCTCAGACTGGTGTGCAATATTTAGCGGGCAGGCATACCAGTCAAGAGTTGCTATTTGAAGTGTGTGCGCATTGGCACCCCATGTTGTGCTTGCGAGTTTTTGGACAAGGGTAGTCCTTGCTTTTACTTTTTCACATCTTTTCCAGATGAGCTTTAGAAGTCAGACTTGTATCCAAGGTTACACTCAAGTACTTCAGACTGGGTTCATTTCAGGCTGTTGACTGAGAAAGGAGACACGAAGTGGTTCCTTGACGGCTTTGTTGTTTCGGTGAAAGGCTACTAGCAAGGTTTCAGAGGCACTGGGATGGAGTTTCCAGTACTGAGGTTGGTGGAGAGGATGTTGCTGATGGTGGTAAGGTCTTTACCTTGTGGCACAACAGCAACGCCATTGGCACAGATGAATTTATGCCAAGTTTTATCAGGTAAGTCACTAATGTAGATGTTGAATAGTGAAGGAGCAAGCACAGATTCTTGAAGTAGACTATCACAGGGGGTGCATGCTTTGCTGATATACCCATTGAACAGGAAACAGTATCTATGGTTGCTCAACATAGTGGCCAGCGGTCATATAGTGCTATGGCATTTGATAGCCTTTGATGCCTTGAGCGATAGCCCACATCTCCATAACATGTTGTACGCAGTGAAGAAATCTATCAGCACTGTTCCAGTTTTTAGATTCCACCTGAAGCCAGCCTCAGTGTGACCAGTAATGGCGAGAACCTAGTCGCAGAAACTTCGTCCCAGTCTGAAACCAGCCTATTGCTTTGGCAGGATAGCCTGAAACATAGGGGTGAGAAGGCCAGTGAAACCCTATCCATTAACGGGTGAGTTGTGGAGAGAGTGATATTGGGCAACAGCTGGTTTCCCATGTTTGTGATGTCAGTGACTATTGACTCACACCAGTATTTTGGGATCTTTTCTGTCAAATATATGGCAGCGAATACATCTGCCAACTATCCTCTTCTCTTTGCTCCCAAATTCTTGAGGAATTGGGATATATCATCCTTGCCAGAAGCTTTCCCATTTTTAGTGGCGATGTGGGCCTTGATTATTTCTTCTCTAGTGTCTGGGGCTGAGAGTGAAGTGTCGGGGCTTTGTCAGACATTCGGAAGTGCTCTCTCTGAACCTTCTGTCTAGTCAGTTTGTCAGTTTTGGTCGTTGAATTCCAGAGAAGGTGTGAGGTGACAGCATTAGCCGTCATTTTCGATTGATGGTATTTTGCTGGGTCAGCAACTCCAAGCACACGGAGGAGTGCCCAGGCTTTGCAACTGCAATGAGTGAAGTCAAGACCCTCCACTGTCTCATTCCATCTTCTCAGACGCACAGAGTTCAACGGTTCTATTAGTGCTTTTGCTGCGTCCGGATCACTGCTCTTCTCACACTTTTTAAAGAGTGCCTCTGTCTCTGGCTGCCAGCAAGGAGCACAGACCTTGCCATAGCCATGAGGAATGTGTTTCACAGCAGCTTTGATAAGAAGGTGAACAAGGTCGTAGTATTCTAGGAAAAACTTGATACGCTGCATCCTGTCTTAACTGCTGTGGTACATGCAACCAGGGCTTTGGAGCTGTGCTCCAGCTCCAGGCAAAAACCTGCAGCTCCACTGCTCCGGAGATGCTCCGCGCTCCAGCTCTGGGCTCCGCTCCAAAGCCCTGCATGCAACCCAGTTTGCTTTGCAGAAATTCTAGCACCATTTCAGCATTGATTCAATCAGCAGAACTCCACAGCTGACCTGCATAACGGTGGAGTGGTGCTGGCCGCAAGGAAAGTTTCCAAGCACTGTTTGTAAAACTTGCAGGAGGACATCAATATTGTCCTTCATCAGAAAACAGAGGTCTGGGTTGTGTTTAGTGTTCCATGTGGCTGAGTGAAAATTCCCTACTTGTTTAGGGTTGTAAAGAAGGTAGACATCTACAAATGAGGCCCAGTTTGTGAGTTGCTCACCGGCTGTATCATTTCTGCTATAGTCTCATTGCGAGTGGTGGCTATTAAAGTCACCAGGGTAGCAGCTGGGTGGAGAAAAGATGGTGATGTGGGCTCCTGCCATTCAAGATTTGGAGGTTTGTAGATGTTTGTTATGGTCAGTCAGCTCTCTGGCTCTTATTGCAGCAATAGAGTTTCCCATGGTCTTGGATTCCTCCGGGACTGCAACATCTTTAAGACCATGGCCGATGGATGTGGCAAGTCTGTACTTCGCGTTGTTCATAGTGGCAATGAGTTCATAGCCACACGTTTAGTATCTTGCAGCTTGCTCAGACTCTGCAGCATGAGTTTCTTGTAGAGTAGCAACAGCAACGTTATTCACCTAAGAACTCATCAAAGATAGTCACCCTTAGTATGCGACAGACCGTCCACATTGTGCTGATCTATACATAGAGCTGATCCGGCAGTTCCTCAAGGCAACTCCAGACAAGGACTCTTAACAAATGTCACAGGACAAGACAACAGCCTTCATGTTGCATGTTATTGGCTAACATAATGCATTTTGCTGACCTCCTGGTATGACTGTCTCTGCCACTGATCTCCTGTATTACCTTGGGTGAGTCACTTTACTTATCTGTGTCTGTGTTTCCCATCCCACCCTTTCTCAGTTCAGTTTCCAAGCAGTTCAGGACAGCTCACTCGATGTATGTAGAGTGCCTAGCACAACAGATCCCTGATCTTAGTTTAGGCCTCTAGGTGTGACCAGAATATAAATAATAATAACAAGGCCTTTTGCGGCTATGACTTTTAAACTCTATTGCCCACCCACTGTGATAAATAAAGTAAAATAAATACAGATATATACTAAATGACACACACACGGATTGAGAACATCTATTTTTCTCCAGGCAAACTCTCTGACAGATGTAGAATGAATTGCATATGCTATGCAGAAATTATTAACATCAGCTACAGTAGAAAAATGTATTAAAGGAAGACATGTGATTGTTCATGAGTCTGTGCTTTCAGGCCTCCCCTCTAACAGCTTCTGCAGCTGCAGCTCATAACATGAGTTTGTGCCTTGACTACAAGGAGTAGAAAGGACATGAGAACTCCTTACCCAGTGTCTGCCCAGCAAGTATTCGTCCGTTCTCCCCCAGGACAGCGGCCCGTGCATGCCTCTCGTTCGAGTACTGTACGAACGCATAGCCCTTGTGAACGGAGCAGCCCACTACTCTGCCGTACTTGGAGAAAATGGTCTCCACATCTGATTTCTTAACGACGGCTGTGTTGAGATTCCCAATGAAGACTCTGGAGTTGATGGACTTGGGGTCATTCTTGTTTGTGATGTTACTTGTCTGCACCTTCAATGACATCTTGAACACCTGGGTAAACAAGTCAGGAGGGTCAGGAAGGGTGTGACATGCTAGAGGGAACAGCATGAATGTAATAAAAATGGGGATCAGAGAGAGAAGGAATTTGGGATTACAACTCTTCATCACACTGCAAACCAATAAACAACCCCATCACTTCATGCAGCAGTTTGTGGGGACTGCAGGTGCCCCCAGACCCATGGCTGGAATAACAGCTGCAGAAGGAAGAGGCTACGCTGCAGTTCTGCACCCCGGAATTGCATTTGAGGGGTTTGCATGTGACAACCTCACCACCTGGTCCCACCCATGTAAACTTTGATTACTCCAGCTCCCCTTGGGTGGAGTAGATTGTCCCTGTGCCATTCCTTTCACCCAGTTCTGGTCCTTCTCATTCAGACAGACCTAAAAAAGTCAATGGAAACTTCGGCCTTTTGTCTGCAGTGCATATTTTGCTGAGCTGCTGTAAAACTACGCTATTCAGCAGGATGCTTTTGTCTGCCACTGAGACTGTACCTGAACATGCATAGTAGTACTGTAAGCTATTTTCAATATGCAATGCGGTGCCTGCCTTGGAACACCATTGGACATGTAAGATTCACATTTCCCACTATCTCTCCTGACTCATACATTATTCACTCCCCCAGATCAATCTGAACAGCTTTGTACTTTGCATTAGAAAGCCAAACAGAGCAGGCAGCCAGACTTTAACTTTCATTTTCTTTTCTACAACACAAAGTCAACATAACCAGTGCCAGCTCAGCTCTGAGCTGGTGTCACTAAAACTAATACCAGGGTTTGGCTCATTTTTCCGCCAGTGCCCTACAGCCTCCGCCTTCCCTGCTCCAGGCTAGTGCAGAGATGTGGTGAAGCCAATCCCACGTCGTCTGTTGGCTGTGTGTCTGCAAGTGTTTACAGAAGCCTGAAGTAGACTCTGAGTGCATCCGCGAAAGCGCTGAACGCCCGCAGCTCTCACTGGAGTTGATCGAGTTCTGGTTACTCAACGCTTCTCAGGATCAGAAATCAGTCACCTAGGCCTGTGCCAGGAATATTTCAATTTGCTTCCGAGCGAGATTGCTTTGTGTTTAAGATCCTGCAAGCATCATTTCCTAGACTAAAGGTTTGATACTAGTTATCAGAGCTACAAGCTATAATCTGGGCATTTTAGATAAAACGTATCCGTCATCTGATTCACTCTCTTTCATCTATAAAGACAGTACAGGGATATCAGGAGGTTCCTCTGGCTTCTGGTAACCACGGGAACTGGGTCTGTGATGTTGTGAATACCCCCACCCCCTGCGCGATGTTTGTGTGTGTCCTGATTTAGTTTTTCTGCACTTTACTTTGCATGTTTGATAGTTTATAAATTATTTAAAATAAAAAAAAATAACAATAATTAAAAATACTGAAAGATCTCATTGCAGGATTCTGTTCCCCTGCACTCGGAGTCTGATTTCAAGTTACTTAAAGAAAAAGTCACTGCAGCTTTTCCACAACTAGCTCAAAATGAAACTCCAAGGGTCTGTTTCTGAGTGTTCTCAAATGGATGCTCTGGGGAGAAGGTGGTTGCAGGGGCAGCTCCAGGCACCAGCGCACCAAGCGCGTGCCTGGGGTGGCAAGCTGCGGGGGGCGGCCTGCCGGTCGCTGTGGGGGCAGCAGTCAGGGATCCTTCGGCGGTATGCCGGTGGGAGGTCCGCTGGTCCTGCGGCTTCGGCGGCAATTCAGCGATGGGTACGCCAAAGGCGTGGGACTGGCGGACCTCCCGCAGGCATGCCGCTGAAAGCTGCCTGACTGCTGTGCTTGGGGCAGCAAAATACATAGAGCTGCCCCAGGGTGGCTGTGTCCTCCCCCCTCATGCACCTATGGAGGGGCCACTTATTTAGGTCCCTACACGTGGATTTTTGCAGGCAAACGTTAAGCTTTCCATTCTCCTTTGGCATAAATCCTTTCTGTCATGTGATCCCTGCCCTGAGGCCTCACGTGCTGAACAGAGTGAAGTTAAGTGCTCCACTCTGAGATCCTGTAGCTGGAATAATACACAGGCATTCCATACCACAGCTGGAATCGCTCAGCAGTGCAAATTATGAAATGTGACCACATATTCACTGTGTGCTGAAATCCCCTTGGGTTCTCCTAATTGACTCAGCTACCAGAGGTACCTGTAATGCCCGGGTGAGTCCTGCCAATCACACAGAATATCCAATCCAGGTTTTGCACAGTATTTAAATGTCTCTGGAGGCACAACTAGAACTAGATTGTGTCACCTAGGCACAGACCTGAACTGAGGGTGGGAAACCTGCTCAACATTGCATTCCCAGCCAGCTCTGTGGCTGATGTGAAGGGGAGGGAACAGGGTAGTGGACCCTCCTCCTTCCCCATCCCATTTGCAGCGATGTGAGTCTACACGCCCCCAAGCAGAGGGACTCTGCTTGTTACAAGCCCCTGTGTGATGTGTGCAACAGACAGGAGCCGCCTCTCTCCACAAGGGTCAGTCTTAACGTGACCCAGAGGAGTCAGACACCTCTTGGAGCACAATGTATTAAATGTCCACCAGTGAGTTCAGTTGCTTCTCATAGCACAGGGGCGAGTCTTTTTCCCTTCCTGAATCCTGTGAATGTAAAACTATCTGAGTCCCGATTCCTAGCCAGATGAAATATAAGAGTTAGCTAGTAATCTGGTTGTACATATGTTATTTGGGTAAAGCACACACCAGCATCATACCAGGCATTCTCCACAGTGTGACAGTTCCTTCACTGCTTGCTCACGTTCTTGTAAGGAGCTCAGATACCAAAATGATGATCACGGTATAAAGACAAAAATAGATAGACAGAAAGCATGGTGTATACTGCGATAAATAGACAGACAACAATGTGTATATGGGGATAGATAGATAGATAGATTTTTACATTTATCCATAATTTTTGCATCATAAAGAGAACCCCCCCCCCCAGCAGATATAAGTAGCTGCATGGGAAAAAATACAGGCACTGAACATATTTGCACACTCTTGTAATACATCCCAGTGACTTGGCTGACAGGGCAGTCTGCTTGGAAGCCAAAACTACTGGTTGTAGTCAGGGCCGGCTTTAGGACCTGCGGGGCCCAATTCGAATATCCAGCGGTGGTCCGGGTCTTCGGCAGCACTTCGGCAGCGGGGGGTCTGCTCTGCATCTCCCACGGCACTGAAGGACCCCCCGCTGCCGAAGACCCCGGAGCGGACCCCACCCCCACTGCCGAAATGCCGCTGGAACGGACCGCCGCCGGGTGAGCCTAAGGCGCAGGGCCCTCTTACCTGCGGGGCCCGATTCCGGGGAATCAAGGGAATCAGCCTAAGGTTGGCCCTGGTTGTAGTAAATAATTTGTGAATTCAAAGGGTAGATGGTAGAACAGGAATCGGCAACCTTTGACACACGGCCCACCAAGGTAAGCACCCTGGTGGGCCGGGCCAGTTTGTTTACCTGCTGCATCCGCAGGTTCGGCCGATCGCGACTCCCACTGGCCGCGGTTCGCCGCTCCAGGCCAATGGGAGTGGTAGGAAGCGGCGGCCAGCACCTCCCTCGGCCCTCGCCGTTTGCCAAAGGTTGCCGATCCCTGTGGTAGAATTTAGACTATAATGGGGTTATCAGTTTATTTTGGTTTCCCATCCCGTCAGTCCTGGCCCCTTTGAAATTTGATTTGGTTTGGATTTCATTGAACACAAACTGCAACCCAGTCAAAAATGCCTGGCGTCAGCTGAATTCATAACAAGTTTTGCATGGTTTTGAAATCACAGCTCAGTCCCTTGTTGCTCTGGCCCCGAATCAGCACGGTGCTTAAGCATCTGAGTAGGGAAAGTTAGGCATGTGCTTAAATTCATGCTGAATCAAGATTGATGCCCCGGGTCTGGGTTTGCCTGGAAGGCTGCAAACCTTACAAAGCTTTGGCTGAGTTTGTAATGAGACCTGGGATGTTTGGCTTGCTTTGGGGGTTTGTAATATATATTTTGCAAAGTTCTACTCTGAATTTTCTTGAGGCTGGAAACAAGAAGTCCCTGTGATGAGCCCAGTTAGCTAACTACCCTCACACACAGGCCACGGGCTGGGGCTGCCTGATTGTCTGCAATGCTCTTTTTGATTTGGGGTGGACATGTCATTGATTCATCAGTTGCTTCCCCAGCACAACTGCATCGGGTGCCATGTCCCCATTACAATCTCTGTCTCAGCTATTCTTGAATTTCAGCATCCGATATGTTTCCATTCTGTCTTGTCAGCCTTATTCCTGTGACACCCTGCATGGAGCTGAGCCATTTCTCACTCCAGGAGCTTCTCTTTTCATCTGGCTCTGAGCTGATTGATTGCAAACCCCTCCTGGTCACTTGTAAAAAGCCCCAGTGAATTTGTTGGCCTTCACTCGGTTCCTGGTGAATTATAGTTCACACCACAAAACAACAGCTTTCTTCTTGCAGGTCCAGACAAGTAGCAATCTCAGCTACATAACAACGTGCAGCATGGAATAAAAACAATACCATAATGTTGCTTCACTGGATAATGGGTTTTGGTCACCAAGGGTGAAATTCACCCCTCTGCAAAGGGTAGCATGAAGCCTAGGCACCACATACTTCTCACATAAGCTCTAGTTTGGGGAGCTAAGTGGTGAATAGGCCTTGTGTGGATGCTCTGCACAAGGGTGAATTTCATCCTAAAGGAACAGTTATTGTTGCACTTCCCTGCCATTAGGCTACCTGTAAGTGAGGGGTTGTGGAAACGGTTACCACATTCTACTGCTGTTCAGTGGCCCACCTGGAAGGAGTTGGTGACTGAAGTTTGTTTCCCAATGGGTAGGTGTTAACATCAGTTATCACCGCTTGCCTGGCAGTGCCAGTCTCCTCAGAGAGACCAAGAGTTCAATGTGCCATGGACCCCTGAAATCCTCTCCCAGCCCAAGAGTTGGTCCCTCCACAACAGGACTCAGGAAAGTTGTGGGGGATGGAGTCGGGATAAGATTATACGTCAGCTGCCTGTGCTGTTCCTGCCCTAAGGGTTCCAGCAATGTCAGTTTTATACCCTGCAGAGTTCTGCCAACACTAAATACATTTAGAAAAAAATGGTCTTGAAAAAGGAAAGACAGATCCCAACAAGCACAGAGCAAGCAGACCCTCTGTACATCATCACGCTCAGTGTCATAGAGTGGGGATCGTGTCTCCCTGGGTTGCAGGGTTCAGAGTCTGTCTGTGAGGGAAAGGACTCTGCCCCAGCCATGGGAGAACTGCTGCTGGCTATACTGTGCTTACCAGGATTCTAGTCTAGCACTTAGGGTTTCAGTGAGATGCTCTCATGGGGAATCTAGTTCAATATTGAAATCCATTTTTATTCATAAATCAAAGCTTTACAAATAATATAGAAAAGCTTTTACCTGCTGGTACTTAATGAAAGTTCTAGGGCCCCATTTGTAAAGTGATCTCAATCCAGCCCCTGCAATTATGGCTGTATCTTTAATGCACGGCAAGCACCTGTTAAAAATGTTCATATCGCTCAAAACAAATAAAAGCCAGCGCTTGCACCCAAGGTTTTGCACTTGCAACAGCCAGGAGCTCAGTTTTGTGGCTGCAGATGATGACATTTAGGTGTCAAACTCCCTGTTATGCAGCCTCAGGCAGTCTGATGTCTCTCTAGTCTTGCTTTTACATTTCAGTGGCAGAGCTTGTGAATTCAGCCTCCCTAAATGCCTAGCGCTGCAACTAGCCGAGTTGTCGATGAACAGCAGGTGTCACTGTTACCTTGGGAACAGACAGGCTGTCAGCCACTCAGTGACTTGGCTATTAACTAACTCCAATCCATTTTCCATAACCCTAAGCCATGCTGCTCCGATTTCCTTGCCTGTGGTATTCCAGAGACAGCAGCTGAGAAAAGGACTCATCTCTCAAAACAAGGGGGAAGGCTGAATTGACAGCTCTGTGAAATTAAATCTCTAGTCCTGCTCAATCTGCCTGACATCACGCCTGTTGCGGTGGTTGCTGAGCACATACAAAGATGACAGCAGTCCGGCGATAGCCTGATTTTTCTCTCCCTCTTTCCAGAAGCAGGTCTGATTTTGGGGAACACATTACTGCATGTTTCATACATATTGTATGTTACTTCCATGGGAAAAGCTAGCTCAGAGAGATGGAACATGAAATCTCTGTCTCAGAATTTCACTTTAGAGTTCAGGGGAGAGGAAATGTACCCTTGCTGCGTGTGCCAGACTGGTGATCTTACATGGACATAGCCCCTTTCCTCCCAAAGCACTTTCCAAACCAAACACACTGCTACAAACAAGACATCAACCTCCGCTGAAATGCAGCTGACTCTGCCAAAATGCAGCACCTGCTTAGCAGAGCCCACCAGCTCCATGCTGTCATGCTTCCTTCTTCTTCCTCTGTTGTCAAACACTCCTGACCCAGCCCTTTAATTTTAAAAGCACAAAGGAAGAAACGGTCCAGTCCTTTCATCATTTAAAACCATATTATACCAAGCGCGTGGAAATATGGCATAGGGAACAATCCTTTACTGGGTGCAGTGGGAGGCACTTGATGGCTTAATACATCATTTCCATCTCTACCTTCTTTGATTCTATTAACCCAACATTAAAATTGGAAACACTATGCCTGCTAGATTCCACTCTTAACAAGCTGGACATGGTTTGGGTTTGCTATGATTACATTTCTCTTTTCACCCCTGGAGCTTAAAATAGCCAGAGATTTGTTTTCTTTAAGAATATAAGAACGGCCATACTGGGTCTGACCAAAGGTCCATCTAGCTCAGAATCCCGTCTTCCAACAGTGGCCAATGCCAGGTGCCCCAGAGGGAATGAACAGAACAGGTAATGATCAAGTGACACCATCCCCTGTCGACCATTGTCAGCTTCTAGCAAACAGAGACTAGGGACACCATCCTTGCCTATCCTGGCTAATAGCCATTGATGGACCTATCCTCCATGAACGTATCTAGTTCTTTATTGAACCCCGTTATAGTCTTGGCCTTCACAACGTCCACTGGTAAAGAGTTCCACGGGTTGACTGTGTGTTGTGTGAAGAAATACTTCCTTTTGTTTGTTTTAAACCTGCTGCCTATTAATTTCATTTGGTGCCCCCTTCTTGTGTTATGAGAAGGAGTAAATAACACTTCCTTATTTACTTTCTCCACATCAATCATGATTTTATAGACCTCTATCATATCCCCCATTAGTCATCTCTTTTCCAAGCTGAAAAGTCCCAGTTTTATTAATCTCTCCTCATATGGAAACTGTTCCATACCCTTAATCATTTTTGTTGCCCTTTTCTGAACCGTTTCCAATTCCAATATATCTTTTTTGAGATGGGGTGACCACATCTGCATGCATATTCAAAAAGTGGGCATACCATGAATTTATATAGAGGCAATATGGTATTTTCTGTCTCATTATCTATCCCTTTGCTATGATTCCCAACATTGGTGAGAGGGATGAGCTTTTGAGCTTACACAGAGGTGTCAAAGTTCTCACAGTGCTTTACTCAGGTTATCATCATTATCAGCACAGCAGACTTGGGGAAACTGAGGAATAGAGACGTTAAGGGCCAAACCTTTTCAAGTGCTCACTAATTCTGGGGGCCCAGTTTGAGATATCTAGGTCCTGCTTCTCAGAAAGTGCTGAGCAGCCACTGAGACCCCTTTGGAAAATTTGGGTCCTCAGGCCTTCTCCTACTTCTGCTGCCTTCCAAATTGAATGCTTGGGGTCCTGGAATACATCCTGTTGTCTTTACTCTTTGCATACTCCAAGCTTAGAGCCTGATTCTGATTTCACTTGAACCAGCATAAAACTGGAATCAATGGAGTTACTCTTGATTTACCCCGTGTGTGAGAGGAAAACCAGTCCCTAGAGGGCGAAGAGTTTGAATTCACTTAGTTCTCCACTATCGGCTGGCACCCTGCGTGTGAACTGTAGGTTTTAGCTAGTCTGCCCTAAGCAAAGCAGGGCATGGTTATTAGCCATCATCTAGGATTCCTGGAGAATTGAAGGGAAGATGCTGATACTTCCCTCAGTGATTTGGACTAGTTAGTCTATCAGCCTTTTTTTTGCCTCTGGCCCCGATAAAAGATCCTGCCTTAGGAAAATGCCTTTGGCAACTGCAGGGGGAGAAAGAATTTTCCTTACATGCCAGAAGTCCCAGGGACTGCTGATCAATAGGACTTCCTCTGCCAAGGACTGGGGAGCATAAAGGGCCAGAGGGACTAGTACATGATGAACTGTGACCTTCACCGTGTCCCATGCACGTGCTCAGGCACTCTCCATGGAAGGAGGGAGGTTATTGTCTTAATACAGCTGCAGCTCCAGTATGAATGGCTTTTCTCCCTCTGTCACATTCTTTATCCCAGGAAAGCAAGCTTGCCTTGCCTCAGGATGTTCCTTACTGCTTGGCAGCTGCTGAGTGAGTTGGGGGTGAGGGGTGGAGAGGGGGGGTGGCCTCAGCCTACAGATGGCTGCAATTACTCTCACCACCAGCATTACCTAGGAAGATAGGAACAGCCAGACTGGATCAGATCAATGATCCAGCCAGACAAGGTTTCTGTCTCTGACAGTGGCCAGCACCGGATGTTTCATAGGCTTGGTCTACATTACAGACTTATGTCAGTGTAACTATGTCACACAAAATCCACTCCCCTGAGCGACACAGTTATACTGTCCAAATTCCTTGTGTGGATTGCACTATGTCAATGGGAGAGCTTCTCCTATCGACAGAGCTACCGCGTCCTGGGGAAGTGGAGTACCTACACGTCACAGTAGTGCTATACATGTAGACCAGCCCAGAGGAAGATGCAAGGAACCCTGCTGCAGGTTGTTATAGGATAGCCTGGACCTAGGGAAAGTTTCTTCTTAGCCCCCAATAGCTAGAGATTGCAGAAAGGTTTATGACCCATCCAAACATCTTGTTGATTTTTTTTTGTATTTACTGTTATAATTCAGTACTTTTGCTATCCATGTAAAATTTCTGATCCCATTGTAATCCTGCTAATCTTTTGGTTTCAATGAGATCTGGTGGCAGTGAGTTCCACAGTCTAACTGTACATTGCTTATAAAAACATTTCATTTTTATCAATTGTGAATTTGCCACCTTTCAATTGCATTGAATGTCCCCCGCCACCCCCGCCATGTTCTTGTGCTGTGATATGGAGATAACAGAAGTTCCAAACCTCCCTTCTCTAGGCTGTTCATTATTTTAGATATTTGTACCATGTCCCCTCTTCTCCATCTCTTTGCTAAGGCAAACAATCCCAATCTTTCCCATCTCTCTTCACATGAGAGTTTAGTCAGGCCCCTGGTCATTTTAATCTCTGAATCCCTTCTAATCCTAAGGAAGAAAGAGACCCTTGAGCTCCCGAGCCCAGGAGACACCTAAAGTGGAGGGAGTGGGGTGCCTGTTCTGTTAAGGGTGACTAGAATCCTGTAAGAGAAGGAGGGTGGGAAACTTGCCAGTGACAATAGAACGCTGACTTCACCTGGGGCGTTTTGAAAAGCCTGTATGCCTGATCTAGCCACATGTACTCGGCACACACACATAGCTAAGAGCAATCCAAAAGCCCACGCTGGGTGCTTGCAGCGCATTCCACATGCCCCCATGTTAGATGCTCTTGCTTTTGTGCATGTACTTTTCAAAACCTGGTTCAGGAGTTGGGCAAACCTGAAATCCCTTCGGAGGGAATCTAATCCGCTTGTTTGGCTTTGCCAGGATCCAATACCATTACCCACCTTACACCAGCTAGGTGTGTGCAAAGGTTGCTCTTGGGTTTTGCACAGGGACGTAGGAATCTCATTGCATTATGCAGCCACTTGGTAGAATGGGCAGAAAAGTAGTAGTCCATTTGGTGGCTGTTATTAACAAATGCTCCCCCTCTCAGTGTTTCAGGTTAGCTTTTAGAATCAGATGTTTAGAATTTGCATAGCATTTTATCTGGTTTATTTTAGTTCCCAACCTGCTCCGATCATGTCTCTTTAGCTTCCCTGCTTCATGCTATCTTGGCAGAGACAGGCCTTTTCATTCTCCTCTCTCTCAGGGATCCTAGGAACCCTGGTTAGGAAAAAAAAACCACCCAAACCCTAGCACCAAATCAAATAAAATCCTGTCGGCCCTCTGCCCCTCCTCGCTGCATCTCTGAAGAACGAAAATGCCAATATCTCAAGTGCTGGCTTAGGAAAGCTTCAGCCTGCTATTAGCCTAAATGCTTTCCAAATTCTAATGAGCCCAGAATGGTGATATTTACAAATGTTTGAATCTCGGACCAGCTGTTTGTGTCTGTAAACACGAATAACATCAGCAAGCTGAGCTCTCTCAGGCTGTGTAGGAGGAATGTGGGTAAAGCTGCCTCAGTGCAGCGAATATGTGGCCTGAATAGAGAGAGGGATATGATATCCGAATGATTCTCAGCGGAATAACAGGCCGGATTCCATTGAAATCAACTGGGCCAGATCCTTAGCGGGTGCAAATCAGGGCAGTTCCATTGAAGTCAGTGGAGCTAATCCATAGAGTGTATATATTTTTGTAAAATAAGGAAAAAGCTGTGGACAAAGCACATCTTGTTCCAGGAGTATTGCTGCCCGATGAGTCTTTCACTCTGAGAAGTGACATATCAGTGTTCTGTCAATTTAGCTTCCTTGCTAACTAATAAAATAACCACTTAGCACTCTTACAGATCACACTTTTCACCCCGAGATCTCAAAGCTCTTTGCAGAGGTGCGTAATCACTATTATCCCCCTCTTACAAAATGGGGAAACTGAGGCACGAACACGTGATGTGATGTACCTCAGCTCACACAGTGAAATGGTAGACAAAACAAATCCCTGTAACTTGCTTCATCCAACTGCTCTGACCTTGGACCTATCTACTCCTCCCCTGGCGATCTGATCATTGTAATTCTTGGGGTGAAATGACCAACCTTAAAAAAGCTGCATCTGATTCATAGAATATCAGGGTTGGAAGAGACCTACACCTACTATGTGTCTCCAGCAAGTGAAACGAGATCCCAGAAGCAGGGCCGGCTCTGGCTTTTTTGCCGCCTTAGGCAAAAAAGCCACCCGCCGCCCCCCTCCCCGCCTCCAGTGCGGCAGGGGAGGGCGCCGAGCCCGGCCACGGGCCCGCAATCCCGACCGGCCAGAGCGCCAGGGGGAGGGCGGAGAGCCCGGCTGGGGCTCTCCGCTCTCCTCTGCGGCTAGAGCGCCAGGGGGAGGGCGGAGAGCCCCCGGAGGCCAGAGTGCTGGGAGGAGGGCGGAGAGCCCGGCTGGGGCTCTCTGCTCTCCCCGGCGCCAGAGCGCTGGGAGGAGGGCGGAGAGCCCGGCTGCGGCTCTCCGCCCTCTCCCCAGCGGCCAGAGCGCCGGGAGCAGGGCGGAGAGCCCGGCTGGGGTTCTCCGCTCTCCTCGGCGTCCAGAGCGCCGGGAGAAGGGCGGAGAGTCTGGCCGGGGCTCTCCGCTCTCCCTGGCGGCCAGAGTGCCAGGGGGAGGGCGGAAAGCCCCCGGTGGCCAGAGCGCCGGGAGGAGGGCGGAGAGCACGGTTGGGGCTCTCCGCTCTCCCCGGCTGCCAGAGTGCCGGGGGGAGGGCGGTGAGCCCGCCACGGCTCTCCGCTCTCCCTGACCGGCCGGAGCGCTGGGGGGAGGGCGGCGAGCCCGGCCGGGGCCCCGCTCTCCTCAACCGGCCGGAGCGCCGGAGGGAGGGCGGCGAGCCCGGCTGGGCCGCTCTCCCCAACCGTCCGGGGCCCTGCCGCGCTGCCCCCCTCCAGGCGCCGCCCCAAGCACATGCTTGGTGGGCTGGTGCCTGGAGCCGGTTCTGCCCAGAAGGCTCACAGCTTTGGGGTGTGGTTCCAGGAGAAGAGTGTGTTTTGGCTACTGCGGGGGCTCCAGAAATCATAGAATCATAGAAGATTAGGGTTGGAAGAGACCTCAGGAGGTCATATAGTCCAGCCCCCTGCTCAAAGCAGGACCAGTCCCCAACTAATTCATCCCACCCAGGGCTTTGTCAAGCCTGAACTTAAAAACCACTAAGGAAGGAGATTCCACCACCTCCCTAGGTAATCCATTCCAGTGTTTCACCACCCTCCTAGTGAAACAGTTTTTCCTTATATCCAACCAAGAGAACTCAGTAGCCCATGTGCGCAGAAATACAAGCCCTCGAGACCCCCCCACCCCACTCCGGTGCTAGGCTGTCTTCTTTGGGTCCACTGGAAACCAGATCAGATTTAACTTAGAGTCCTCATTTGCAAAGCCTTCCATGGGATTGGCCCAAATTCCGAGGGGCCTCATCACTCTGCATAATTATGGCTTTCCATAACAGTTGTGTTCTCCCACATCAGTGGAGTTGCCAGCCTTAAGAGTGAGGCCGGAGTGTGTGGGAGATGACTGTCTCAGACCTGGTCCATGCCTCCAGAGCTCTGTCTCAGACCACATCAGGATGAGTAGGAATCAAAGACAAACCCATTTCTCTCATTACCATTCCCACAATACCACTACCTCCCCACCCCTGAAACCAATCAAAAACCCCATCCGTAATAAACAGTCAAGTCCCAGCTGACAGGAGAGGAATGAGAGAAGCTTCTCTTTGTGTGCACACATTACTTGGAGAGGAACTCGGATGCCATGGTGATGAGGAGCCGTAAAGGAACCTCGATTGATAACTCTGTCTCTGCTGTCATGTCCCTGTACTCCCCTCACTTACCTGCCCCACAGTGCCACCCATTCCTCCAATCTCTGTCCAACTTCCCTGACCTTGAAGCACGTCACTCCGCCTGCCAGCTCCCACTCCCTGCAGTCTCCATCCTAGTTCTCGGCTTAGCTACAAGCCCCCCACAGTCATCCATCTATCTTCTATCGCTCACTTCACTTCTGTCTCCATCCCCCTCTGGCCCCATATCTAGTCACCCTACTCCTCATCTCTCCATGCAACCTCATAGGCACAGACATTTCCCTCAAGCTCTCACCTCACTCCTCTATTCCACCTGACCTCTGGGCTCTCCTACCTCCCTCCACCTCAGTCTGCTTGTGACACTCCTCTGCTCTTCCATACTCTGCTGGCCTCACTCCTGGAGCTGGGCACCCTGCTACTCCCCTCTCCTGGACACAGCTCCATTACTTTACGTGGTGCTTTCCAAACACCGACTGAGACATACTGCACCAGGTCTTCTTGTACCCTTCCCAGAACCCCCTGTGGCTGATGCACACATGTCCCTCTTTCTCTGGTGCTGCCCCATCTATCTGGACTCTTTCCCTCCATCCTTCCATGGCACCAAGTCACAACCATCCTTTGAATACAGATTGAAACAGGTGGGGAATTCTCACTGCCTTGGCCGAGGAAGAGGGGAAGTTCTCCCTAGCCCTTGAGCACCAGCTCAGGAGTAGGAGGAGCTGTGCTCCCCTCCCCGTCCCCAGAACTCCTTACTTTATCATCCTGGTGCAAATCTTTCTCTCCAGCGTGTGACATGTTCTCACTCTGTGAAGCGCCCTGGGCACTGTATGGTAGGCTTGCACGGAATGGATAATAGATCGCCTCTTTCAGGGTCCCCAGTAATCACTCTTGCTTGTGGATGCTGTTCAGGAATTGCCGAATGAGATAGGATATGGGATTGAAAGGCGTCTGGATGGCAGGCATACACTCCTGCTCAGGTGCCAGATGGTGGATGCAAAGTCAGGCCAGATGATGGGCAGGCCACTAAGAACGACTTGGGATGGAGCCAGCAAGGATCTGGAGTCTCCACTGATGTGCCAAGCAAGATGCTACGTGAGTGTAACCTGCCCATCAAAATATTCCTTTCAAACTGGAAAAGGAACAATAACCTCTGCTCTGGAGCCAAACCTGTAGAAAGCTAATATACTTCTGGGTTATAATCCTAGCTCGGAGAAGGAGTCTGGTATAGTGGTTAGAGCAGGAGGCAGCTGGGAATCATGGCTCCTGTGTTCCTGCTCTGACTTGCTGTGAGAATTTGGGCAAGTCATTTATCCTTTCAGTTTAGTAACAATGACTTGTCTGAGGCTTAATAAACTGTTTACAAAGTGCTTTGAGATCTTAGACAAAAAGCCTGTGCAAGGAATAATTCTGCTGGCAAGACAGAAGCCCATATTAGCCTATTGTTCTCCAAAGAAAGCACTTTCTCTGTGCCCTTTCAGAGCATTTCACTGAGGGCCTTTTTTCCCCTTTTTTTCTTTAACATATAATATTCATTTCACAGCACTTAGTGCCCCTGTTACTGTAACAACTAAAAAAGGGACATTTTTAATCATCACATATTAATATTTCATGCTTCCACTAATTGCATTCTAGCAATGTGAGCATTACACGGCATATGCAGATTAAATCCAGCACCTTATCAGCCACATTGGCTTTGGTTCTTTCCACGGGGAGGGAGGGATACAGGTCTCCAGAAAGCCTCTACATTGTGCAGCATCTTATCAAGGTGTTCTATTTTTGATATGTTGAGTAAAAGGCCAAGGGGAGTCCTGGCTTGAAAAAGAGCAGGGATCTTGGTGATATGTCTGATTCATAGGTGTGGGAACTAAGGGTGCGGGGAGTGCTGCAGCATCCCCAGGTTTTATGCAGGGCTCTGCTGCTGGCCTCACGCCCACCCCCAGCTGTGGCCCCAGCCTCAGCCCTCTTACCCCTGTCTGGGTCCCCCCTTCCTGGAGACAAAGCCCTGCTGCCGGCCCCAGCTCTGTGGGGGGGAATGGACAGGGGTAAGGGGGATGGCTTTCAGCACCCCCACTATTAAAAGTGTACCAGCTAGGGTTGCCAGTTTTGGTTGGATGAATTCCTGGAGATTTATTACATGACATAATCTTTAATTAAAGATTAATCTTTAATTCCTTGAGACTCCAGGACAATTCTGGAGGCTTGGCAACCCTAGTTCCAGCGCCACTGGTCTGATTAGAAAGGTGCATGCTGCCGAGACAGGCTCTATATGACTATTATTATGGTGACAACCGTATTCATGGCATGTTACATTACCACAGCCGTTATACCAATCTACACCACAACGAAGGCTGCAACATGCTCGACTTGAGTTAAAAAAAAGGCAAAGAAAAAAAGAAAAGAAACAAAAGGGTGAAATGAACTTCCCACCATAATATCTGTCAGTTACATAGGCATTCTTCATCTATAGAGCTCAGAGTGCTTCACAAAGGCAGGCAAGTACCACTATCCCTCTATTTCAGGTGGGGAAACTGAGGCACAAAAGGGGGAAGTGAATTGTCCAACCTCACACAACAAATCTGTGGCAGAGCCCGGGACAGGACACGCATCTCTCAGCAGGATGCCCAGACCACAAGGCCTTGCCACCTCCCACGGACTGGAACATGCAAAGCATAGGCAGGCTTTGTGAAACCACCTTACAAACACTCCATCTAGATCTTGCTCCCTTTCTAGTGTTTGAGGGGAGGAGGATAGGTCCACTGCCCCTCCACTGTCCCTATGGTCCCTTCAGGTGTTATCTGACCCATCTGCCTCCCCTTAGGAGCTGCAGAGTCTCTCTTGCATCTTCAGGGCTCCCCTTCTGTCCTGGCCAAGGTTCTGACTTCTGTCTTTCCCAAGGGTGAGATGTGAAAGCAGCAAAAAGCAACGTGTGAGCAGCCAGGAAAGCACAGACGGGCCCCTGAAATCTTACCTTTCTAGCCATGTCTCAGTGGAGAGTATTCAGACACCGAAGAATTAAATGTGTCTTATAACTGGCTCCCTGACTGAGAAATGCACCTACGGAGACTGGAGGCAGTCAATAAAGCAGACACTGGAAGCATCTGCTTCCATGGCTTTGGCTCGACCAGGATTTAAAGGCGTGACATCAGATCATGCCTTGATCTAACAAACACCTGCTCAATCTGTAATCAGAATAAAGCGTGCTGTACTGCTGCCCATGTTCGCTGGTTGACATAAAGCCTGGGTGATCCTTGGCTCTAACTTGATCAGCTTAGCATGTTGTGCCTTGTTTTAGAGTTTGAGAAAGCAGCATTGCCCACCCCAAGTGTTACACATAACGAGTCAACCCCCCAAAATCATGAACTTGTCTTAAAAATCACAATTTTTTAAAAATGAAGAAATGTTGGGTCTCCCCCCTCCCCCTCCCCGCCTTCTGGGTTCTGTGATTCTAGGGGGTCACATTTTCCAGCTTTCCCCCACAATCATGAGGCTACAAACACCCTTTTCCAAAATGAAAATTTGAGATTCTCATAACCCAGGGGGCTGGGGCTTTAAGAGAAACACCAAAGATCTCAGGACTCTCAGTAAAATTGTGAGAGTCGAGAACACTGAAACACTGTTAAGGTCGCGCTAGCTACCGTGTTCTAACATCACACCACTATATCCCAGTCCAAAAAAAATGTGTGTGTGTGTTCTATAAATACTGTAATCACTTTAAAATAGTACCTACCTGGGAGATCATTAATGTAGGGGAATATTTATTTTCCTTTGTAATTATATTGAATTAAAAGGAAGTTTATATTGGAAACATCTGCACCATATTAAGTCACTGGAGAGAAGATTTTTATTTTTTTTAAACTCCCTCCTGAAGAGCAGAATTTCTTTAATGCCTTTTTGAACATCTGTTTGCTCACATGCCATTTGATATGTGGTTTAACACTGACACAACCACTGTGAAATACAAGAGTAGTGTCATTCATAATCGATTCAGGCAACACAAAGCCCAGTTCAGTAGTCAGCTATACTTGTGTATATCAGTGGTAGCTCAGCTGAAGTCAGCGAGGTTACTGTGGATTTACACTAGTATAATGGAGAGCAGAACATGCCCCATGGAGAGGGGTGGGGGACGACTTTGGTTCTAATGCCAAGACTGGTTAAAGAAACATCAATATTCAGAGGAAAATCGCCACTGTCAACCATTTCTCTCGGTTGGGAAGTAGGTTTAGTCATTCCCCAAACTCCTGTTTCAGGAAGTAATGAGAAGAATTAACAATCTTGTCAGCCCTGGAGACTTTATCATGAATCTCACCTATTCGGCCTTTTTCTTAAAGCACCAGCTCTTGGAGTTATGTGATTAATGGAAACTTTCAGCTTTCATCTAAAAAAACCCCCAAAATAAATTTCTAGCCCTTGTGGTTGCAGAGAAAGGCTTGAAGACGTGACTCTGAAAGGCTCAAAAGCCATAAGACAAACAAAAATAACCTTATATTTCTTATTTTTGAAATTCTCATGCTGTTTAAACCAGTCTCCTGATCTTTGATTGCTTGGGTTTGGTGACACTGCAACATTTCTGCCAGTGTAAAATGTTACCAAAACCAGCCTTTTGCAGGCTCTTGACACATGATGCCTGACAAACTAGAGACAGCTTGTAGGAAGGGTTTTAAAATAAAACAATATAGTGCCCCATTGCTATCAGCAGCCAGAGGTTTGCTGGTAAAAGTGTCATTCTTCTCCAGCAGTGTATATCTGCCCATGTCTAGCAGTGGCTCAGGAGCAGTTATACCTGTGTACTTTGGTCTGGCCCGTTGTGTTAATATGGCAATGCTTGTTGTGTTAAGCCAGAGGCAGTAGGATCTGTCAATGACCTGACCACATTTAACCCAGGTCAGTAAGTTGAGAGAATCCTACCAAAGTGGTCAGATGCATCTTTCAGGAGCTCCAGGTACCTGGGATGTGGTTGGTTCCTTACTAATCACAAGGAGTGGCACAATGATGAATTGGGCTTCCAGGGTTTCCACATCAACCAAGCCTGATCTGGGCTGCTGGAAATCCTGACCTAGCACATTAACTCTCTGTCTGCCAGACCAATAGGCCAGAGATCCTCCTGATGCATGCATTTATTTCCTCTGGCTTAAGACACCTGCCTCACACAGAGAGCACATTAAAATGGAATACAGTCACATTGTCCAGGTTACAGCCAGTGCTAGAGTAGCAGGTGTCATTAGGGGAAGAGAGAGGGTGGGAGTCCACACCCCCATAAAATGGAGCCCCTCCCCGCATTGCCTCCCTTCTCTCTAATCCTGATCCTGGGACTGACACTCCCCACAGATATCATGCCCAATTAAACATGTCAGAAAGAAGCTTGTTCACCAAGGCCAGGGCTGGAAAATTTAACATGAGATTAATTAGCTTTGCATCCCCTAAAGGTCAAGGAGCTCTGGCATCATGCAGCCAGAGTGATTAGCAACATTGATCAGGCTCTCTGAGCTCTCTTATTACGCCCCTCTGCCAGGGGGCAGGCAGCATGGCCAGGCAGCACGCATCCTGGGCCCAGAAAGGGCTGTGACCAGCTCTCCGAAGCACACGGACCTCCCTTGACAAAGTGACTCAGCCAGCAGTGCTTTCCGTCTCTGACAGATTAGAATAGGGGTGCTTGAAACAATGTCATGGTCACTGCTGTCACTACCGTGCAGGAATCCCTTACAAATATTGATATTCAATTCAGTCACAGCCTACGGCCGGAGCTGGTTTACTAGATAAGCTATTTTTCCTTCCTGCTGTAAGTGCTTTGCTTCACAGATTAGCTGTTTAATTGAGAGCCAGGTGTCTAAGGCCCCAGAGGACTCAATCTTAGTGATGAACTGTCAGTGAAGACAAGGCAAAAAAAAGAAAAAGAAAAATCCACTTCTCCCCGTTTGCATGAGGCTTATTTCAGTGCAAGCACACAGCCGGGCTGTTATTGCCTTCTTATTGCAGTTGCTGACAAAGGGCAAACATGAGTATCCATCCTGTACCTTGGCTTGGTTTGGTAACAAGTTTCCCACAACTTGGTTTCTCTGAGAATTAAAAAAATAAAATAAAAGCCCCTTACAGAGGAAGACTGGGGGGTTCCGCAGTCATCAAACCCCTCCGCTCGCGAGCAACCGCTCATGCTCTGCAACGGGTGCCTGGTTCTACTCTCTGAGGTGCCACTTCGGCAGAAGCCTCAGATAGGCTTCCAAGAGCCCAAATTGTCTTCCAGGTAGGATGAAAACATCACCTTTGGACAGACTGTTGCTGTAGTATCTCCAGCCTATCTGGAAGCAGCAATAGCCACCAAGCTTTCTGCAGCAGGTTAGTCTTAATTGTCATAGCAGAGGATGGGGAGCCAGGACTCCTGAGTTCTATACACAGCTCTCTCTCTGATTGAAGTCACTGAATTTCTGCATCTCAGTTCAGCTGGCTGTAAAACGGGGATACTGGCACTTACTGACTAAAGGGTGGGAGGTCCTAGAGAAGTGCATAGTAGTATTATCTTGTGAAAAAGCTTGCTATGGTCAAAATCCCTATCCAGGTTTGCAGACTATAGAGTTTGGGGCAGTTTTGAGAAATATTCAGAGTTCTGCAACTTTTCTAGGTGGAATCTCCAGACCCTACCACGGAATCTCTCAGCCCATCAGCCAGGCCTTTTGCATGCCCCCTAGCAGAAGGCATCCTTTTCAAGGAAAAATATTAAGGGATTCCAGATAAATCACTGAGAGTCATAACCTAGCCTGGCTTCTTGATCTGGCATCACAATATTGTCAGTTTGATGATCTAGTTGTCCCATAGGATGATGCCGGTTGGCAGGGCCTATGTCAGAGTCCCAGGTGCCTCTCAAAAGCCTATAAACAAGTGGTTTGTTAATAAAAGATGGAAACCAGATTTGCTGCTCAGAGACTTTCATTTGGGTGAGGGAAGGCCTGTGAACTCAACTGCTTTTGCCCGTGAAGGTCACTTTTTCATCAAGGGTTCCCAGAGGGACAAGACGAGCCAGCAGGTGTTTTCCAGCTCTGGTCCCAGTGATTCTGCACACTATCAGACTGAGATCCCTCGCTTTGCCCGGGTGGTCGTCTTACCAAGAGGGGATTGTGTTTTGTGGTGGGGAAATTTGTGTAAAACAAGGCTCAAGCTCTGGAGACTCTGAGAACACACGAAAGCATAGAGCAGACTGGGAGCTGATCTCAGGTTGACAAAGATTGACTCTAGCCTGCCAGAAGGCTTGTTTCATAGATTCATAGATTCTAGGACTGGAAGGGACCTCGAGAGGTCATCGAGTCCTGTCCCCTGCCCTCATGGCAGGACCAAATACTGTCTAGACCATCCCTGACAGACATTTATCTAACCTACTCTTAAATATCTCCAGAGATAGAGATTCCACAACCTCCCTAGGCAATTTATTCCAGTGTTTAACCACCCTGACAGGAAGTTTTTCCTAATGTCCAACCTAAACCACCCTTGCTGCATTTTAAGCCCATTGCTTCTTGTTCTATCCTTAGAGGCTAAGGTGAACAAGTTTTCTCCCTCCTCCTTATGACACCCTTTTAGATATCTGAAAACTGCTATCATGTCCCCTCTCAGTCTTCTCTTTTCCAAACTAAACAAACCCAATTCTTTCAGCCTTCCTTCATAGGTCATGTTCTCAAGACCTTTAATCATTCTTGTTGCTCTTCTCTGGACCCTCTCCAATTTCTCCACATCTTTCTTGAAATGCGGTGCCCAGAACTGGACACAATACTCCAGCTGAGGCCTAACCAGAGCAGAGTAGAGCGGAAGAATGACTTCTCGTGTCTTGCTCACAACACACCTGTTAATACATCCCAGAATCATGTTTGCTTTTTTTGCAACAGCATCACACTGTTGACTCATATTTAGCTTGTGGTCCACTATAACCCCTAGATTCCTTTCTGCCATACTCCTTCCTAGACAGTTTCTTCCCATTCTGTATGTGTGAAACAGATTTTTCCTTCCTAAGCACTTTGCATTTGTCTTTGTTAAACTTCATCCTGTTTACCTCAGATCATTTCTCAATTTGTCCAGATCATTTTGAATTATGACCCTGTCCTCCAAAGCAGTTGCAATCCCTCCCAGTTTGGTATCATCTGCAAACTTAATAAGCATACTTTCTTTGCCAATATCTAAGTCGTTAATGAAGATATTGAACAGAGCCGGTCCCAAAACAGACCCCTGCGGAACCCCACTTGTTATACCTTTCCAGCAGGATTGGGAACCATTAACAACAACTCTCTGAGTACGGTTATCCAGCCAGTTATGCACCCACCTTATAGTAGCCCCATCTAAATTGTATTTGCCTAGTTTATCGATAAGAATCTCATGCAAGACCGTATCAAATGCCTTACTAAAGTCTAGCTATACCACATCCACAGCTTCTCCCTTATCCACAAGACTTGTTATCCTATCAAAGAAGGTTGGGGTTGTTGGGGTCATCAAACCTACTGTGACTCACCAAAGATGCCATTTTCCTTTGATATCACTCCAGCACCATCCAGGAAATGGTACTTCCAAACTGGTTCCCCTCATTGGCCAGTCTGCATGCCCAGCAACTCAATGAGAACATCACTCTTGGAGGTGTCACTTTCAGTGCCGGCACTCCTGAGCAGGATGTTAGAGGACATGGCACCAATAGGCTTTGCTGCAGGGTTGCTGTGCCTTTGGTCTGCTGTACCATCCAAATGCTTCAACACCAGCAGTGTGCAGGCTGGAAGACCCCCCACCCCTGAGGAACTGTGAGGGGCAAGGCGAGGGACTCTCGTGTGAAATTATTCCAAATGCACTGGACTGTCCAACTTGGGTCAGTTCTACTTTAACTCCCTCATGCTACATGGGACAAAACACACTTCAAGTGCTGCCCCACACATCCGCTATATCCATTCTGGTGTCCCAATATTCAGCGTTTGCATATATGGCCATTTCCTTGCGTCCAACTAGCACATCAGAGTACTCTGTTCAGCTCATAAAGTCATCAGGGCTTTCATGAGGAAATGAACTAGCCAGAGTTTTTAGAAAGAAAAAGAAAATCCAGCTACATGACAGGGCCACTTTACTAATCACACACACACAACAAGGGGACTTTTCTGATTACACACACACACACACACACACACATACACACGACAAAGGGACTTTGCTGATTACACACACATACACGACAGGGGGACTTTACTAATCACATACACATATGACAGGTGGACTTTTCTGATTACACACACACACACACACACACACACACACACACACACACACACACACACACACACTTAAAAAGAAAATCCCAGCTACCCCTGGTACCGATCATCCCTCCCAAGAGAGCTCAGAGAGATCTGTGGAGTGATTCTCCGAAGAGCGCAACCAAGTTCCAAAGCTTTGGTTTAATAACTAAAACAAACACTGCAATCTTTTTAATAACTCACTCCCCAGCTGTTCCTTCTCAGAAAGCTGGAGGGTCTCGGCGTCTCTCCCAGAAGATGGAAAGACCCTTCTCGCTCTGGTGTAGTTCAATAACTAGAACAAACCAGAACTACAGAATAGTGTAAAATAGTCCGATGGGCATTTGGGAAAGTGGCTCTGATGCACTCATCAGTTTCCTAGGGAGAGGTTATTGGGGGACCTAGAAGTTATTAAAAAATGGAGGAAAACAAAGATGTCAGAGTTATTAAACTAATTCTGCGAAACAGTCTTTGCCTTTTGGGGAATCTTAAATATCCCAAACAAGTTGAAAATAAACTAAAGTTTAAGGCAAAAGACACTATTTGCTGGGTCCACTGTCTGGTCTGTTGCCAACCAGCAGGTTCCCACTGCAGAGCCTGCTCTGTGGCACTCACATGCTGGCCAGTTAGGAAGGGGAGGTTTTATGTGGCAAACAAGGACACTAAAATGTATCTCGATGGTCAGATGTGATCCATGGAATTCTAAAATTAGGTGAGTGATTTCCCTCATGTATAGTGCGGGGGTGCAGCTCATGGAGACTAGAGTCCCCTCTGACAGGGTGCCCGGATTCTGCTGAGTAATTACAGCGGGCTAAGTCTTGGCACTCTCTTCCATGAGAGTAAATAGTGCATTGGCCCCCTGCTCCTGCATATGGCTCTGCAATGGCTTATCCTGCTGCCAGTCAAGCTGCAGCGGAAGGAGGTTTGGAGTGACTCCAATGAGGACCTGCGGAACTGCTGAAATGAACTGGGAGCACACGCAAATATCAACCATATATGGCAGTGGGAGCAGTCAGGGACTGTATCTCCATGCCAGGAGGCAGGTCCAGCAGCTTCATAACAGCTACATGGCTGCTGCCATGGAAAGGCCTCAAGGATTTCATTTCTCCTCCATGAGCATGCAGGTTCTGAGGCCTCTGCTCTGGGGTCAGTGGGGAACATGGGTCAGGATTTGGTCCAGAGAATTTACCATGGTTGTTACTGTCTGTTAGGCCTGCCTGCAGAATAATTCCTATGATACCTGCTAAGATCATCCTAGGTATTCTGCAGGATCATATCTCTGCTCTGTAGTTATGGTGTGTATATAGGAGAATTGGGTGGGAATTTTTCAATTACACGTTTTTTCATCAAAAGATGCAGATTTGTCAAAACTGAAATGGTTCACAAAATGAATCTCCCGACTCACAAAACTAATCTCCCAAATCAAAAAACTTCTGTGGAAAAAAAACCCGTTTGAAATTTTTGAAACATTTGGTTTTGACACTTTCAAAACAAAAAATTCCACTCCTAGACCGAGTGACCTTGGGCAAGTTACATCACCTCTCTGCTTCTCAGTTTCCCTAGCTGTAAAATGGCAATACTGATCTCCTTTATAGAGCTCCTTGAGACTGCTGATAGAACGTGCTGTCTAACAGTGAGGTATTATTACCTATCAAATACAGGTATTTGTATTCCAACTACAGGAAGAATGGTCTAATGATTAGAATGCTGTCTTGAAACTCAGGAGACCCAGGTTCAATCTCTTGCTCTACCACAAGTTTTCTCTATGACATTGGGCAGGTCACATAGCCTCTCTGTGTTGCAGTTCCCCATCTGTACTATGGGGATCAGAGCACTGCCCTGCTACACAGGGGTGTTGTGTGGATAAATACATTAAAGATTGTGAGGCGCTCAGATGAAGGGAGCCCTAAAAGTACCAGAGGTAGATTCACATCAACTGAGATCACAGCCCCTTTGTGGTAACACACACATCGTAACAGTTGGGATCCCTAAGGCTATCTCTACACAGCATAAAAAGACCTGTGGCAGCTAGTCTCAGAGCCGGGGTCAACTGACTTGAGCTCCTGGGATTCACACTGTAGGGCTAAACGAAGCAGTGTAGATGTTTGGGCTGGGCCCTGGCCTCCAAAACCTCCCTTCTCCCCAGGGTTTAGAGCCCAGGTCGAGCCTGAGCCTGAACATCTATACTCAGAATTTTAGCCCCACACGCGAGCCCTGGGAGGCTGAGTTAGTTGACCTACACTCAGACAGTCATTGCTGCAGGTTTTTTGTTTTGTTTTTTGGTGTTTTTTGTTGTTGCTGTTGCTGTTTAGATGTTCCCTCAAAGCTTTCAGAGAACTATCCACAATGACTCCAAGATCTTTCTTGAGTGGCAACAGCTAATTGAGATCCCATCATATTGTATGTATAGCTGAGATTATTTTTTCCAGTGTGCATTACTTTGCAGTTATCAATATTGAATTTCATTTGCCATTTTGTTGCCGGGTCACTCAGTTTTCTGAGATCCCTTTCTAAGTCGGTGCAGTCAGCTTTGGATTTAACTATCCTGGGTAATTTTGTATTGTCTGCAAAATTTGCCACCCCACTGTTCACCTCTTTTCCAGATCATTTATGAATACAGTAGAACCTCAGAGTTATGAACACCAGAGTTGAGACGAATTGACAGTCAACCACACCCCGCACGGGGAACTAGAAGTACACAATCAGGCAGCAGCAGAAACAACAACAAAAGCAAATACAGTACAGTAGTGTGTTAAATGTAAACTACTAAACAAATAAAGGGAAAGCAGCATTTTTCTTCTGCATAGTAAGTTTCAAAGTTGTATTAAGTCAATGTTCAATTGTAAATGTTTGAAAGAACAACCATAATGTTTTGTTCAGAGTTACAAACATTTCAGAGTTACGAACAACCTCCATTCCCGAGGTGTTCATAACTCTGATGTTCTACTGTATGTTCAACAGCGCTGGTCCTGGAACAGATCCTTGGGGACACGCTTCTCCTTTGTGAAAACTAACTATTTATTCCTACCCATTGTTTCCTGTCTTTTAACCAGTTACTGATCCAGGAGAGGACCTTCCTTCTTATCCCAGGACGACGACTTAGTTTACTTAAGAGCCTTTGGTGAGGGAACTTGTGAAAGACTCTCTGAAAATCCAGCGACACTATATTGACTGCATCACCCTTGTCCACATGCTTGCTGACACCCTCAAAGAATTCTAATAGATTGGTGACATGGTGTGCATATACATGTGTGTGTATGTATGCACTTGATTTCTATGGGTATATTCTCTTTGGATGGGTTGTGTGTATATTCTCTATCTAATGTTAATCTTGTTCTGGAATACTGGAGAAAAGATCAGCTAATGGCGGGGTGCGATCTGTTATCCTCTGCCTTCCGACTTCACTGCAGAGCTAACGAAACACTCAACTTTCACTGAAGAAATTGCTTACATGTTTCATTAAGGATGCTTCCATTTGCCCGAAGACTTTAAGAGAAGACTTACAAACGAATCCCAGTGGCACTACAGGTTCAGAGTAAACTTTCCAATCGTTCTAAACAGGGCTGAGGTAAAGGCATAAGAGGTCCTGGTTGATGGAGATTTAGGAAACGAAACTAGAAGTTTGCACAGCTTTTACTGCACTCTAAGTTACCTGTCTGCAGCATAGAGTATAGGCCTATTGTGACCTAATCGATTTCCCCACATATATCATCTTGGGTATAACAAAATAACATTAACAGTTGAGCTGGGCAAAATTTTATAACCAAAACTTTTTGACAAAAAATGTAGATTTGGTGACACTGAAATGTTTATATCCCTGGAAGGGTCATTATGGCTCAGTGTGTTAATTAACATTACAACAAGGAGCTCTCCAGAGCTAAAGGAATTGTCTTCTTTTCTGTGTCTAGTTTTTATTGCTTTCTTTTTTTATCTTCCCCTCTGAGGCTGAGCTAAGAGCAAACAATCAGATTATGAATTATACTAATTATATTAATTATTATTATTATATATGTGATCTCTTTGAAAGCAGCCCAGAAAACTCCAATCAAAGAGAGTAAATTGATTTTCAAAACGGATAGGCATATGAATTCAAGTTTTCATTTCACCAGGCCACAATTATGATCTAATTTCTCGAGATCTGTTTTTTATTAAAAAAGAGCAAGTTTGTCAAAAAGTTTTTGCAATGAAAAATGTTTTTTTGCCAAAAGTGAAATGAAAATTGGTTTTGACTGACATTTTGGATGACAAAATTTGAAATGAAATTAATTTCATTTTGAAAACAAATTAATTTAGTTTCCCCCCTTCTTTCTCTTGATTATTTGAAACAAAATTAAATGAAAACTTTTGTTTCATTTCAAATTTTCTTGCTAGAAAAATTTGTGGACATTTAAAATGAAAGGAGAAAATTTAATTTCCTTCAAAATTGTTTGTAAAAATTAAAATTAAAGCTTTAGACCAGCCCTAAACAAAACAGACATACCAAAACCAATCAACATGGGGAACGCGTTAGGAGGACATTCCTGCTCTTGGTTTGGGTCCATTGCTTTTAAGACCCCAGTCAACACTTATTTCTTTGAATCAGTTTCCTAAAGTCCTGCTTGTTCTTGACCTATATATTCACATGTTTGGGGTCTGATCCTGAGAGCTTGTCTACATGGAGAGGCAGTGTATGGCAAGCCAGGGTATGAATCTACCAAGGACCAGCTTGCCATGAATTAACTGACTGTGTGGACCATGCTGATGTGCACTAAGTATTATAGTGCACTTTGAGGTGCTGCTGTTTCAAATGTCAAAGCATATTATGGAACTCTGAGTGCATGGCAGCAGGGCCTGCACACACAGTTAGCGTGTGGCCATCTAGTGCATTGGAGATTCGCACCCTGGCTTGCCACTCACTAAGTCTCTGTGTAGACAAGCCCCAAGTACTTGCACTCCCATTGAAGTCAGTTTGAGTTGTGGGTACTCAGCACCTCAGAGGATCAGGCCCTTGACAATCTTCTCCTTCACTGTTCACCTTATGCTGAAAGGGGCTAAACAGATTTTTTTTTATTTTAAATTAAAAAACATAATTTCACTATGAGTAATCCAGCTGATCTTTTACAAACATGAGCAGCAAGATGCCTAAACGTTAGTCATTGCAATGCTAAGCCTAAATACTCTTTGTAGATACAGCTCTGGGTATCTTTCACTGTATCATGGCTACAATGGGGGAGGGGCGGGGAGGGGGGGACTTAAAGAGACAAGGTAAACGCCTGACAAAACTCCCATTGACTTCAATAGATCCAGGATTCTGCCTGCAATGAGGGGCCAGGTTCTACTCTCAATTATGCTGCTTAAAACCTGTAGTACTCCAGTGAAGTCACTGGTGTTATTCTGCATTTTCACCAGTGGAACTGAGAGCTGAATCTGGCACAAAGAGCTCAGTTGCCAAACTTGGAGGACTAAATTAGGGCTCCAATTTCTGTATTTGAGTGCTCACATGATCACACAGGTACCTCATTCAAGCCCTGGTGGCTTAGGGGCATGGCTTACACTGTCAGAAGTCTGAGGTTTAACTTATGTGGAAGCCATCATGGCAGTAATGAAAATGATGGGATCTTTGGAGATCAGAATAGATGAATTTATGGTCCCTTCTAGGCCTAAAATCTATGAAACTGAGCTCCCAAGTGCCAAATGTGAGTGATTAATTAAACCCCAATGTTTGAAAATGGGCCCACAGACTGTATTGGAGCTTCATGAGTCTGCTTTTTGAGTTTCACATTAAAATTCTTATTGGCATTTCCCCTTACAAAAAACAAAACACTAAACAAAATGCAAAGTTGGATTCATCCCTTGACTTCAGAGAATGCAACAAATAGACTTTTCAATACTCTGCTCCTAATCACCTTCAAAATCTCTCTCGGATGGGCTAACATTCTCTTTGACAGAGGCAAAATAAATATTAAAGGTCAGTTGAATCATATAAACCTGTTTTGGGAGTACTTTCATACATGGAATTCCATGGGTAACATTTAGGCTATGTTAGCACATGGAGGGAAAAAATCTTTGGAGGAAAGAATCTTTAAAAGAAAGAAAATGGAAAAGAAACAGCAATTAAACAGAATGTCATCTGTAATCCCATTGGTGCAAAAACTAATGATTACCTACCGGGCAATGGACAATGGCACATGTATTAATCTAATTAAATCCTTCGGTACAGCAGTTTGTAGCCACTCATTAGAGTGCTACCAAGATGATCATTAATGGCTGGCCTCAACTGATTTCTTGAGAATCGAACTTTAATTCTTTATCATTCACATCCTAATAGGAAAACATGATGCTCCAGTCCCCTGTCTCCCTCTCGCATCCACCTTGCAGAAAGCTTCTCATCAGCTGCCTATTGACTTGATGGTAGCTAATGAAGAAACCCCCAGAAGCGCTAATGCTGTTTTAACTACAAATGATTTATTTAAAAGGAAAATGAAATTTCCACCAAATGAACTTTTAGGCAAATTTCTCAGTTGTGCAACAAATTGGCATCTATCTTGGGGTTTTGAAATGGATCTAGTGCTGGCAAAAGGGGCCGTGTCGTCAGCTTTGGAGAATTAACTCTTGCTTTGTCCAGGGCTGGCTCCAGGGTTTTTGCCGCCCCAAGCGGCAGAAAAAAAAAAAAAAAAAAAGCCACGATCACGATCGGCGGCAGCCCCACCGTGCCGCTTTCTTCTTCGGCAGCAATTTGACTGCAGGTCCTTCCCTCCGAGAGGGACAGGGACCCTCTGCTGAATTGCCGCCGAAGAGCCCAACGTGCCGCCCCTTCCCCTTGGCAGCCCCAAGCACCTGCTTTCTCAGCTGATGCCTGGAGCCGGCCCTGGCTTTGTCCACACAGCAGGCAAAGCACAAACTAGCCTGCATTGATGCAAGGGTCATCCTGCTTTGCCCGCCAATGTGCTTCCACCGCGTCCTGGAGCAATCACATCTGGGAGTTCATGAGCAGTTCCGCCTGCCTGCCCCTTCCAATCCTTGTTATGCCTTTGCGGATATCTATCTGCTATGGACTGGACAACTCCAGCCAACTTCACACAGACTGGGGAACAAATGCCAGATTTTTCTCGCCTTGTGCCTAGGGCAGAGTCCGAACCATCCTGCTTGTGCTCTTGCTGGACTTGCTCCCTAGCCAGCAGAAGGAAAGTTGGTGGAGAATTTCAGAACAGACTAGGAAAGGTAAATACAGCTCTTCCATTCAAAATAACTCACACCCTGCCCCCACCCACACTGGGCACAGTGGATTGCTGACAGACAGTTCTGCTGCTAGCATAACATGTAGCACCAGGAGCTGCTCTAAGTGAATCCTGGGTGCCTTGCCTCCTCTGGTTGTTTTTTCCCCCTTGTAAGTTCCTTGGGGCAGCGATGTCTTTATTTTTGTGCTATGTTTGCACGGCTCCTAGCGCACTGGGGCCCGGTCCATGACTGGGGCTCCAAGATGCTCCGGTAATACAAATGATAAAAATAGCTGACCCTACCCCCACCACTCTATGTTTCATCCCTTGCCATGGGACTATCCCCCATCCCCTTCTCCTCACTCTGTGCAATGCCACAGAGAGAGGACCAATGGTCCAGTGGTTAGTGCCCTAGTCCCTTGGGAGACCGATGCTGCCACAGACTTCCTATGTGACCTAGGATGAGTCATTTAGCCCCTCTGTACCTCAGGTCCCAGATGAGAGGAGTGTTAGGAGGATAACTTGTTAAAGAATGTGCTCAGGTACTGTGATGATGAAGGCCTCAGAAGTGTCCAACCCTAGATAGACAGTTTCCTTTCAGTGGGTCCTTCCTTCCCTATTGAATCTGTCTCCCTCAGCATAGGTGTATTCCCCTTACACACCCGCTGGAGCCAAGGTTACATTCCCTGCACTGGGCCCTTCACCCACGGCGGGGCTATCCCCCTCAGCTCTTGCCAATGACACTCCCCTTGCTTCTCCGGGTGGGGAGGTTTCCTTCCTTGTGTATCTTTGCTTGTTCGGTGTCACTCTTTGCCTTCCATGTAGTGTATGTGTGTGTGTTTTATTGTGTCTTTTCTTTGGTTGTTGCTCATGTTTGTTTCCTGGCAGTGAGGTGGGCTCCTTTAAATGGCTCTTGAATCAGGAAAGGGAACAGACCTTTACCAGGAGCCTCTGCTTTTGAAAATGTGGCCTTTGAAACCGTTTCTAAATAACTGCCTCAGAGCGGTGGAAGCCGGTCACCCAGCTGTGGTGAAAAGCCCATGAGAGAGGCACTCGCCCAAGAGGCTGCATTGAGGCAGCGTGACACTGATGTCCAAGCACAGAGTCCAGAGAGTTCTTTGCCTGTCCATGTTGCTTGGATAGTGAGCAGCGTACATTTTGATCTGGAATACGGATTCCTGGTGTCTGGGATAGCAGGGGAAGAGGGAGAGGTGGTCAGAGTTTAGGGTAGCTATCAGCACTGGGCTCTGCAATCATTCTGTCCTTGTTAGCATTGGCAAGGCTGATATTTGTGTGTGAGAAGCAGCGGGCGTGGGGCAGCCTGACAGGGACCTGAGCACCGGGGGCCATTACTCTTCTGCTAAAGATTCTGCTAACTAGTGCTTAGCTATTTAGCTTCCCCAAATAGCCTTACTTAACAGTCCTGGAATTAATCCCTAACAGTCTTATCTGTCTCCTGCTGGCCGGAAGGGGGGTAATTCGGTGCATCAGGTGCAGAGGTGGCAGGGGCATGGCTCATGCAGAGGGTGGGGGGAAACTCAGCTAAAGCAGAGAACTCCCCTTGCCCCATGTAAAGCTCTCGAATGAGCGAGTCAGCCCTGCAAATACAGGGCCAGATTAGCTCCTTTCCCTAGTGCCCTGCCATGCAATTAGTCCCTGTGCTCTCCTGAGTAAGTGCAAGGCCTGCTCCCTCTTATCGCTCCAAAGGGGGGCGAAACCATCAAGTCTTCCCCATTCCAGCTTCCCCTACCTCCCTGAGGTTCAATGTTGCCCAGGCAGTGCAGTTTCACACCACCACATGAACCTATAATTATCCTATTTCCTCTCCCGAGACTCAGCAGCACTGTCAGACAGCTAGCACTGTGGGGGAGGGGTGCCCCTCTCGCTCCCCACTCCCATACGACAGCTGGTTTGTCAGTGTGGTGAAATAGTAACAGGATCACACAGAACGGCAAACTCTGAGCTGTGGTAGTGACCTGGGACTGGTTACTGTGTGTGTCAATGGGCTTGTTCATATAGAGCTGATAATGAGCGTTGGGCTGTCAACACTAGTTTGTTATTGTAGGGTGACTTGGGAGCACTTTGCAGGTCCTAGTTTAATAATGTATGGCTGCTCAGGAGTTCTGGGCTGTGCATGCTGTAGGCTTGCTGGTAAGTTCTAGGCTGAGAGCCGTGGTCTGTTATTGTAGAGTGCTTAGTCCCAGATACTAAGCTGGTGGCATTGTTTTTTTATTTAGACCAAAGAGCTGTGAAGTGTTTGTTCTGAAAAGCCCTACACAATCACATGGACTTTTCAAACAAATCCATTATAACAAAACAGTGGATCACATTGTGGCCCGCTGCTGACCTTGACAATGTCCCTTTAAATAACTTGCACTGGGAGTTCACAGGAGGCCTGGTCACTCTTATTTATTTGTTTAGTTTCAAGTGCCCTCCTCCCTCTAACCTACTAGCACACACTGGGTTACCTGCCAATTCCCCGGCGTATACTGGGACTTCCCTGAGCTCAAGGAGTACAGCAAATCCTCTGTGCCTCTGTTTCCCCTTCCACTCTTTGTCTATTCCCATAATAAGCTCTTCAGAGCAGGGAAGGACTCTCCTCCCCACCCCCGCATGGGTATGTGCCATGCCTAGCCCAGACCCACCCTACATGCTACTGTAATTCAAGTGATAATAACCATTAGGCTTCACACACTGTTCAAATCTTCCGAGCAGTAGGGCTTTGGTGTGCCTCTGTTGATGGCAAAGTCTTTCCACAGAGCTGGCTAGAGAAACACGCGCAGGGCGGCAATTTCCCAGAACTCCCTGGGCCAGAACAGTATCGGTGGGCAGGAGGAGGAGCAATAGCAGGACCTGCTCTCACCTAGTATGAATTCATGCCTGCGCAAGGCAGGAGGTTATAGTGGGGAAGGCATAGTTGGCTCCTCTACAACCCCACCAACACAGGCTACTGAGGGGACTGCCCTTCCCAGTCGAACCCCCCCACGTTCTGTGCTGCACTGGCCTCCGCAGGAGGATGTGGTCATCTGATGCTGACAGCATTTCTGCTCTCAGGGCTCTCCAGCGGAAGCAGCTGTGGACTCTGGGTGGACTCAGCCTACAGTGCTTGTGGCTGTTCCTCTTCAGCGGCCAACCAGAGCCTGAAGCCTTGTGTAGACAAGGCTTCTTTGCTCCAAACTTCCCACCAGTTCAGCTTCCACAGTGATAGCAATGGACGCGATGATTAAAATGCTGGCAGCCCATCGACAGTAGAGGGAAGCTGAACTGGCGCTTGCAATGGAGGAGAAATTGGGGCAACAGGCCTAACATGGGCCCACCTGAGTCCCCCTCTCTGGCTCTGTAGCACCCGAGAGTGCATTGCTGGATAATTTCATCAAGTGGCATTGATACACAGCTGCTAAAGAGATGCTGCCACGGATACGGCTTCCTCTGATGTAATTGTAGTTATTCATGTCTGTTGTTGTTCCCTAAACAAAAGCACTTCATCTTAATGCTACAGATTCTTTAATATGCAAATGCTGCCTGCTGTTCAGTGCTAAAAAGGCCTGTCTCTTGCTCTGGGTCTGGTTTTGTTCACGGTGGCAGCACCTGATGACAGTCCCTATAGTTTAGGGCCATTATTTGTTATGATTCACGAGTCTCCACTTGATTATTGTTCCAACTCTCTTTTTCCACCTTCACATTTCTAAACCAAAGATTGAAGATGAAATTTCGCTCCTGGCCAACCTGCAGCCTGGGGGGAAAGTTCTGCGTGGACTAAAGATGGGAGGCAGCTGCCAAAGTCACTCTGTGCCCTGCCAGTGGATTTGGCATTGCTGGGTTCATATGTCCCATAACCCCCACCAGCTGGTTCCAGCCATGGTCTCATCACTGTGTATCCCGCGTGTTCAAAGATCACAAATCAGGCCCCACAAAAGCATGAGAATGGCTTACAAATCATGAGTTGTAAAGAATATACTACATTGGGGGATTCTTTTTATTTGCCTTCCATTTTTCTGAGCCTTTAGGGTGCATTCAGGTAACATTTTCAAGCTTTTCTCTGCAACCATGAGGACTAGAAACTTATTTTGTCATAATGAAAGGCTGAGATTCTCACAATCACATGTCTCCAGCAGCTGGGGATTTAAGAAAAACAAAAACAGATCACGAGAGTTGGCAACGCTGCAGTCTGAGGAGAGGGGTGTAAATATGATCAGCAGCTGGAGGACTGAAAGAGAATTTCCTGGTCCCATATTGCTGAGTGTGTGTGTGTGTGTGTGCTTTGTGTGTTTCTATGAATTGCTGGGAGGAGGCAGCAGATCTGGTCACTCCCAAAGTCAGAGTATGAGGGTGTGTAGGCTTCCTGGGGGGTGCAGATGGGGGGGTGTCTTTAAAACCATTTAGAGGCAGTGGAGATGGGGATAAGGAAGTTGAGGGAACCTATGATGGAGTGGTCCACCTCTGACAGTGATAGCTGATTGGCTGGAGTTTAGTGTGGGTGGGGTTCAGGAGCTATAAAGCTTGGCCCAGCTTTGAAAGAATTAATCCAGGTTGGGAGCCTGAGTTAGACAGAAGCCTGCTCCAGCTTTGGGAGACTTAGTCAACCTGGTATGGAAGTTGGCATGGAGGCCTGACGTAGAGGCCTGCCCAGTTTGAGAGATGCACTCCAGCCCTGGAAGACTTTGTTTAGCCCTTGGGGCTTGGCTTAGGCAGAGGCCTGCTCCAACTCTGGAAGATTTAGTTGACCTGGGACTAAAGTTAGCCTGGAAGCCCGTCAAAGGGCCACCCCAGCCTGAAAAGATTTTGCTTAGCATAGACAAATGTATGTTCTAACCATGTGATTTTTACATTATATTGTTCATAAGCTGCTATGTGAGTTTTGGGAACTTACTTCCGTTCCCAAAGGGCCAAAAATGAAGTATTTTTTTCTAGACTTTTAATGCTCCTGAGGCTTTTCAGCTTCATTCCCCTTCACAGTATCTGAGCCTACGACCCACAGCTGACCTGTGTCAGAGTGCCATGGACAGGCCTTTTCAAAGGGAAGAGGGCTTGTGTGGGGAGTGGGTGACTCCTGGGCCAGCCTCAATCCTCTTTGAGGCTCATAGGTGATTTAAGGGTTCATAGGTGGTATAAGTCAGAAGGGAAAATGGGTCTGGTGGGATTATTCTCTCCCTAAATGGAGGGAAACCATCTGCATAATAAATAGAGGAAGAGGAAAAAGCTCTTCAGCCCATCCTGCCTGCTCCTTTAGGTGTTTCTTAACCCCACCTTCCAGCAGACTCTTCTGCTCTTCAAGAAACAAACAGTGTGTCTACTAGGTTCATTTATACGCTCTGTGTCAGTTGTCTGCCTTGATCATTTACTCTCTGTATCTATTACCTGACAAATGAGAGAGTTCTGCCTGGATTTCCTGGGGAGCTTTCATTCCTACATTGGAGATGTAGGCCCCTGCTTTGGGAACCTCTCCACTGATCTGAAAGGGCATCTGTATCCTTCATCAGCGTCCTGACTTCTGAAAACCTTGGCTCAGTAACCTCACTCTGTGTGTGGCCCTGCAGGGTGCCGAGCCACCCTTCGTGGGCTAATTACCCTCAGTTCTCACTGGCATCCTTGGGAGTAAAGTCATTCCTGTGCTCATGTGCCTGTAGAGTTGGGCTCAAAGTTAGTTTGATGCCCTTGTTTACTGTGCTAACCCCTGGCTTTTACATTTTTTAAAAACTTTTTTTCTTTATTCTTTACAGTTATCTACTGACTAACTTTCACAACTACATTAGTCATTGGGTAACACTTTCAAAAGCACGCAAGTGATTTAGGTGCCTGAGTCTCCTGACGTAGGCTCCTAAGTCAGTTAGGGATACTATCTTTTTTCACAGTGTTGTATTTAATCCTTGCCTCTTTCATTTATTTATATTCAGCCATAACCTGTTCTCTTTTCAATTGTTTTTAAATGCTGGCCTCTCTTTTCTGTTTAGCCTTGCCCTTTTCTGCTTTATACAGATGCATAAGGTTAAAAATAAGGCCTAATATTTCAGAACGACACACATATGAAACTGAGTATCACCACACTCAGGGGCACAATCAACGTAGCTGTGCCCACAAGTCACATGGATGTCTCACTGTCAGGCAGTCTCGCATGCAAGCCTGATATCTCTGCATACAAATGATGTGCAAATGTGTGCGGCAAGTCTTAATAGCTGAGCCTAGATACATACCACCCTCCTACTAGTCTTTACTTCCATCTTCCCTAGCAGAGGTCTGACCCAAAGCTCATTGAGTCAATTGAGGTTCAAGTGGCTTTGGATCAAACCTTAGATGAATATATGTTGTTTGTTGCTTGAATTCCCCAACAATAAAATCCTGCCCTTGGTGAGCGCTGTCCTTTCTCCAGAGATGGGGGCTGTGGGTCACAATTTAGAGCCCCACAAGCCACCTTAGATCTTAGGCTTCACTTTGTGAATGGCTGTTCAAATCCCTTTGCTATCTTCCCTATTTCCTCATGGTGTATAGCTAGCATGGGTCCCTCTGGAGCACTAGGTTTCTATACAAAGGGTTAAAGCCACAGGCCCCCTTTTTTAATAATATGGAAAGATTAGTAACCCATCATTGTTTGTTGATTATGGTCATTCTCTTCTGTAAATGAAGTTTAAAAGTCATTAAAAGATTTGTCAGCTGTGACTTATGAGCCCTTCTTGCCGTAGGGAAGTAAAGCAATGACAAATTCCCTCGACTGCCACATCATCTGTTATGTGTTAAAAGTTGCAGCATTCCAATTACCGGGGACCCATGGAGTCTGTAAATGAAAAGCAACTCAAATATCCTACACAGTAGCTGTGAACATTAGTCAGAGTTGGCGGGTTTCACTGCTGCGCAGTGTCGGACTGAGAGTGACTTGGTAATAAATAACGCTTTGCATTCATGCAGTAAAGCACTGACTATCCTAGAGTCACAGACCCCTGGATCGATGTTAATGAAGCATCACATTCACCCTTGATGAGGTAGGTCAGTATAATTATCTCTATTTTACAGATAGGGAAACTGAGGCACAGAGACAGGCTGGGATTGATGAAAGCCGGACGTTGGGTCACTAACAGAACCCAGGAGTACTGATGTTCCCTTCCCTGCTTTAACCATTTCAGCTTGATTAATCATTGGGAAAAAAAACACCCATTGGAACAAATTACCATTGAAATAAACTTCCAAAGGAATTTGTGGATTCTCCATCTCTGATATCTTCAAATCAAAACTGGGTGTACTTCTAGAAGGCACGCATTAGTCAAACATGTTACTGAGCTCAATACAGGGCTATCTGGGTGAAATTCTATTGACTGTGTTATATTGGAGGTCAGATTGGATGATCTAATGGTTCCTTCTGGTGTTAACTCTATGAATCTATGGGCTTGTGTACACTGCTGCTTAAGTTGATGTAACTTACGTTGCTCAGTGATGTGAAAAAGCCACCCCCTGAGCAATGCAAGTTACAGCGACTGAAGTGCTAACTACACCGGCGCTGTGTCAGCGGGAGATGCTATCCCGCTGACATAGCTTCTGCGTCTTGCAGAGGTGGAGTAATTACACCGACGGGAGAGCGCTCCCCCATTGGCATAGCACAGAGGTAGACAACCTATGGCACGTGTGCCGAAGGCGGCACGTGAGCTGATTCTCAGTGGCACTCACACTGCCCGAGTCCTGGCCACCGGTCCGGGGGGCTCTGCATTTTAATTTAATTTTAAATGAAGCTTCTTAAACATTTTAAAATCCTTATTTACTTTACATACAACAATAATTTAGTTATATATTATAGACTTATAGAAAGAGACCTTCTAAAAGCGTTAAAATGTATTACTGGCACGCAAAACCTTAAATCAGAGTGAATAAATGAAGACTTGGCACACCACTTCTAAAAGGTTGCCGACCCCTGGCATAGCGCATCTGGTGAAGCTGCCCTGATGTAGTGCGGTGGTGTAGACTTGCCCTATGAAACCACTGAGTGATGTTGAACTCTGGTACCCAACATGAATACATTGGTGACACAAGTTCACTTCTGCTTTAGCTTTGTCATCTCTCCCTGGATTTCATAGACTGTTGGACCAGAAAAGACTGTTCTGTTCATTCAGTCTGGCCTCCGTGTCTCACCGCAGATGATTGTTATTGGTTTACGCGTCGTGAGTTGGGAGTTTCCTTTGTAGAGCACTATTTGAATGTGTGACTGTTCCTATGAAACATGAAGGGCCTAGAATGGGTGTTCAATAAATGGAAATAACGCTGACCATGTTGCAACTATGCCAAGTGCCAGGAAGCTCCCAAGCAGGGTTCTGTACTATTTTGCATTGTGTCACACAGCAACTGGGAAGCCGGTTCAGGCCATCACCACATTTGCTGAAAATCCAGGAGGCAGAAAGTTTCAATCTTTAAGTAATTACTGATCCATCCATATCTGACACCTACTATGCCCAGTACTCATCCTTGAGATGAATATACCTTGCCAGCCTTGTTATGCTTGTTGTGTTCCTACTGTGTGCTCTTAGAAAAGCATGTTTGGCTTGTGAAATCTGATCATATATATGCTATATATATCCCAGAAAACACCATCCTAGCCACCATGGATGTAGAGGCTCTCTACACAAACATCCCACATACAGATGGAATACAAGCTGTCAGGAACAGTATCCCTGATGATGACACAGCACAACTTATTGCTGAGCTCTGTGACTTTATCCTCACGCACAATTATTTCAAATTTGGTGACAATATATACCTCCAGACCAGTGGCATCGCTATGGGCACCCGCATGGCCCCACAATATGCCAACATTTTTATGGCTGACCTGGAACAATGCTTCCTCAGCTCCCGTCCACTCATGCCCCTTCTCTACCTATGCTATATTGATGACATCTTCATCATCTGGACTCATGGGAAGGAGGCCCTGGAAGAATTCCACCATGCTTTCAACAGCTTCCACCCCACCATCAACCTCAGCCTGGACCAATCTATACGGGAGGTCCACTTCCTGGACACCACCGTACAAATAAGCGATGGCCACATTAACACCACCCTATACCGAAAACCCACCGACCGCTACGCCTACCTTCATGCCTCCAGCTTCCACCCCGGTCACACCACACGATCCATCGTCTACAGCCAAGCACTGAGGTACAATCGCATCTGCTCCAACCCCTCAGACAGAGACCAACACCTACAAGATCTTCACCAAGCATTCTCAAAACTACGATACCCACACAAGGAAATAAAGAAACAAATCAACAGAGCCAGACGTGTACCCAGAAGCCTCCTGCTACAAGACAGGCCCAGAAGAGAAACCAACAGAACTCCACTGGCCATCACCTACAGTCCTCAGCTTAAACCTCTCCAACGCATCATCAGTGATCTACAACCCATCCTGGACAATGATCCCTCACTTTTACAGACCTTGGGAGGCAGGCCAGTCCTCGCCCACAGACAACCTGCCAACCTTAAGCATATTCTCACCAGCAACCACGCACCGCACCATAACAACTCTAACTCAGGAACCAACCCATGCAACAAACCTCGATGCCAACTCTGCCCACATATCTACACCAGCAACACCATCACTGGACCTAACCAGATCAGCTACAACATCACCGGCTCATTCACCTGCACGTCCACCAATGTTATATATGCCATCATATGCCAGCAATGCCCCTCTGCTATGTACATTGGCCAAACTGGACAGTCACTACGCAAGAGGATAAATGGACACAAGTCAGATATCAGGAATGGCAATATACAAAAACCTGTAGGAGAACACTTCAACCTCCCTGGCCACACAATAGCAGATGTAAAGGTAGCCATCTTACAGCAAAAAAACTTCAGGACCAGACTCCAAAGAGAAACTGCTGAGCTCCAGTTCATTTGCAAATTTGACACCATCAGATCAGGATTAAACAAAGACTGTGAATGGCTATCCAACTACAGAAACAGTTTCTCCTCCCTTGGTGTTCACACCTCAACTGCTAGCAGAGCACCTCACCCTCCCTGATTGAACTAACCTCGTTATCTCCACACTGATATATACCTGCCTCTGGAGATTTCCATTACTTGCATCTGAAGAAGTGAGGTTCTTACCCACGAAAGCTTATGCTCCCAGTACTTCTGTTAGTCTCAAAGGTGCCACAGGACCCTCTGTTGCTTTTTACTGATCATATATGGCAGTTGGGGCTCTGCACCAGCCGAAGGGAAAAACCCACTGCTCTCTTAACCGTTGGGCAGTGCATGTGCTATCAACCCCCCCACTCACGTCTACCAGAGCAGTGCCAAAGTCCTCAAATGCTACTCCTCCAAAGAGCCCACACTCCAAGCTGCAGGAAACAAATGAAATACAGATGAAAATGGCCTGCCTTTTCAGAGGAGGAAAAGCACAATTGCATGCACAATTGCAGTGGCTGCACATGCAATTGAGCAGATAGATGTGTATTTGGTTCGGATGTTTTTGTGTCCCATTACCACAACTGCATGTGCAGATTAGACGCACGCATATGTGTGAGTGGACATTTCTCTAATAGTGCAGTCCAAAAGGCTTGGGGGTATGGTTTTCATGATGCCACTAGAGAGGCTGGAGGAAAAAGTATAGCAGAACAACAAGCTGCTGCCCGGGAGGAGGTCAGTCTATTCTTGTGTAAGCATGGCTGTGAATTCTGCCACCACAGCCTTTGTGGTGCTCAAGGGCATGGAGTGCCGGGTGCGCCGCCTCTGAGGAGAGACATGAAGAACGGCCTGTAGCTGCAGGAAGAGGCGCCACCACAGTCCTCACAACCTAGGAGTCAAGTGCAAGTCACGCGCTCCTGAATGAGGGAGCTGCTGCTGCCTGACGCTTCAGGCATCAATGGGACCCTTGCTTGGGAAGGTCCAGAGCTATTAAAGAACAAGTGTATCCAGATCTCCAGACCTCAACATTTCTCTCCCCATCCATACACATCCCCAGAGATTCTCTCCCTTTCATCCCTCCAGGGTAGAACTGCTCCCCCTGGCTTTTCTTCTGCCTCCCTTGCCCCATAAACCCACTCTCCACATGGCCCCTTTGCCTAGCACCTTTCCTGCTCAGCGCAGAGAACTTGCGCTTGAGGGCCCATCCTGGTATGGAGCGTAGACACAAAGCTCACACCAGCAAATGCCAGGCAGGGCCAGTGAGTGCCCTGCACTTGCCCAGTCAATCAAGAAGTAAAAGGACTGGACGTTCCAAAAGCACGTGGTGGTAGCGTGCGTGTGTGTGTGTGGGGGGGGAATATCCTGTTAGTGGATCAGCTTATGGAACCAATTACATCATATTAAATTCCAATTTGGCCATCATTTTGCTTAATCTCTATATGGGAATGTTAATGGCCCATGGAAGTTTACTGCCCATTTGGCTTTAATTTGCTGGGTATGACAGCTAAACATGGTTTCCCAGGCAGCAAAATACCTCACTGGCCTTGAAAAGAGGGGAAACTCCTTCTGATTTCACCTGAATTCTCTATTCAGCTCCAGCAGGCATTTGCTGTAACTGGGCACGCTGGCAAAGTCTGAATTCTTTACAACCCGTTCCGTTAAGTTTGCAGTAACAAGGGGTTTAGGCCCAATTCAGGCCCAGTTTAAGGAGAGGCAGTTCCTTTTTTTTCCTGAGGGATTTGTGCTCCTTTGCATCAGAATTGAGTTTGGCCCTTAATGTCTGAGCACATAACACAAACGGAAACCATATTATTCATTACCGACCTTAATCGCGCATGGCCCTGATTCTGGTCTTACGTACACACATACAAATTGGGAGGAACACCATTAAAGAAACTAGTTACACTGGTCCAAAACCGGTGTGAGGTCTGAAACAGTCCCACATACAGAGCTGAGAGGATAACTGATTTTTGGGCTGGAGGGCCAAACCAAAAAATCCGAAGGGAAAAAAAAAGTTATTTGGTTAGAATCCAAAGCGATTTTTTTGTTTTGTTTTTTTTCCACTGAAATGAAAACAAACAAACAAAAACTGTTTCAAGCTGAATTAAACATTTTGTTCGACTCGAAACAATTTTGTTTGTTTGTTTCAGGTTGTTTTTGAGTGTTTTCGCCCTTTTCATTAAAAAATTCGCTAAATTTCAAATCAAAATGCCATTTCAAAAGGGAATGTTGAAATGCTTCACTTTGAAATGGTTAAAATGAACCATTTTGACTTTCAATTTTTTCCCCATTGGAGGGGGTGGGGGGGAGGGAAGAGGGGAGGAAGGCCTGAAACTATTCACCGAATTCAGCCCCAATGTGCAAACAGTTTTGATCCCCTGAAAAATGTATTTTTTGGTGAATTTCCTATTTGACCCCCTCCTCCCAAAAATCACCCAACTATACCTGTGTGTGTGTGTGAGAGAGAGCGTGAACATAGGAGCACGGGGCCTATTTCCACTGAGTTACTCCAGTTTTACATCAGTCTAAATCTAACTCAATTGAAATCAATGGAGCCAAATCCTTGGCTGATGTAAATTTGCAAAGCTCCATTAAAGTCAATGGAGCTATTCCAATTCACATCCGCTGGGGATTTGTCGAAGTGGAGTTGTACCAGCATAAAGATGGAGTAACACATTGTGAATCAGGTTCGAGTGGGTCGTCACATATATCAGACCGTTGTGGCTCCTTAGTTCTTGTGTCTTGCTCTGGCACTGGCTAATACTTGATGCTTCTGATAAATGCAGCACCTGACTAGTTTGTGCAATGCTTTTCTTCTTGACCCCTGAGGTGAGGAGCTGACATTCTGAAGCATGAAGTCCTGATGACCCTTATCCCTTCATAACTGCAAACGGTAGCAGGCATACATGTATCCAGCCTTTGGCAAAATCCCTTCCACAACTGGACCTGATCTTTCATGAGCAAACCAGTCTGCTACCAGCTGTATTCCCTGGGATGCAAACATTATTGATCAGTGGCACTTTCACTTTGGAGACTGGCTTGGGTTATTGGGGCATTCAGCTGCTGTTCATTTGCACCACCACGTACAAGCAGATTTTACTATCAGCAAGACCTCCGAGCAGAAGTAGATCTGTCCGGACACAGCCACTCTACAATTATTCTTTTTAACAGTAACAATCACCAGGAAAGCTGTAGAAGAACAATTTCAGGTTTTTAACATTGAGTTCCCTCTGCCTTGCCTGGAATAGTTTTCTTGCATTATTTTCCTTGTACATGAATGCCTGTGGTCACTCCATTGATCTCCCATCAGACTGCACTGAGCAGCTCCCAGATGTGCTAAATAGCCAGTCCTTGTGCTATCACGTCCGCACACAAGACAGATGGCCTGTGCGGCCTCCAGTCAGGCTATTCATTAAAACACAAGGCCAGATTCATCCCTGGTGTAAACCTAATGACTGTAGTGTATTTACACCAGGGAAGACTTTGGCCCACACTTTCTTTAACTCGTTAGTGTTAGTCTGGCAATACTAAATAAGACAGGTGAGAATTGCCCCGGCTCTGCTCTGCTGGGCAACTTGTAATAACACCACTACTGCCATCAGTCAATCTGCAATCTGCAGCACAAGGCCCACAGTCAAATACTTGCTGTTTGATGAGCTGAATCCTACATAGCTAAGATGGGGAATTCAAGCTGGTTTATGAAACGTTCATGGTATAATACGGCAGAGTTTCAATCATTCACTTGGCACTGTGCATAGTTTTTCCATGCTATAAGTCTGCGTGCTGTTCTCCTTACTCCCTCTCTCCTCCCCCACAGACACAGACAGACACACACAATACAGATGAATCTAGACAGACACAAACACTTGTTTTGTTTAGAATCTGAACATGGAAGAAACAAGAAAAGTGCTCTGTGTAACTACTGTCCCCAGACAGAGTCCGACACACTTATCACCATCTCCATACAACATATAATTAACCTGGGGAACTTGCTGCTGCAGGATATTATCAATGATTCAATTGTAGGTGGAGAAAGCAAGGGAAATTCCACAATCCTGTATGCAATCTGGCCTCTTCAATGATCAGGATTTGATTTTCTAAACAACAGTAGCCCAGAGTCACATGCAGAATTGTGTGCATAATTGTGTACCTAATATATTTGTGGCTGGTTACTGCAAATGAGTGTGTGAACTGAGTGGGAAGTGGGATCAGGCAGCTTTTAGTGCAACTACTTCTTTAGGCTAAAGGCTGGTGCAAGTTTGTATCTTGCATGCAGAGACATAGATCATGGATGGCTGTTTATCAGAAATGATCATACCACTAGTGAATGCAGCTCTGCTAGGATCCATCAGATAAAGCTACCCTGAGCCACAGCCAATCAAATTGGATAAGGATCTAGAACCCGCCAAGGGCCCAGTCCTGCTCCCTTTGGATTTGATGGGTGTTTTGCCATTGGGGGCAGGATTGGGCCAGAGATGTGCATGAATCAGAGTTGTCCAGCTTTCAGGTTCCCATAATTCACTGGGCTTCAAGCCTGCTAAGATAGTCTTATGCTATTTTTATTTTGTTTCCAAAGGAAAAATTAATAAGCAGCAGTGTTTATCTTGCAAGCTTTGAGATTTTTATAAATACTATTGGGACTGCTGACCTCTCTTTCCTGAGACGTGAGGAGTAAATATAATTGCAGCTGCTTCCCCTGAAGATATTTAATTTCTTAATTTGCCCGTATGGCTCAGGCACTTCTCCGTTACTGTCTGACTATCCAAGCAGTCTATTGAAATTCCAAGGATGTTCAGGTCCTTGAATTAAAGCCCTGGATTGCCGAGTTGTTGTCAGAGTGAGGAGTAAAATGGCCAGGACACATGACAAAAAAGTTACAGGCATGTCATAATCACTGCGGGGAGGCAATTTTGCTCTCATCCACCTTCCAGGTTGGTGTTGTGCCTCTGTTTGTTTTCAGCCATATATAACAAAAATCTCAGCACTTGCTCTTCGGCAGCATCCTGATTACAGATCAGCCTCTATAAATAGCTGGAGTCTGATTCATAAAAAGCGTTGGCACGGTGATGAAGGGGGTTTTAATTCTCACTTTGCTAGGGAGCAAACTGTGGGAAGCATCTTTCCTTGGCAAAAGGCAGGGTGAGAGTTTGGTGCTCATCAATCCAGTGTCCTTCTTGCTTAGTGATGGGGGGCTGGATTCACTGGAGATGGTGCAGGGAGGTGAAAACTGCATCCATTGAGCCCCAATGAGGATTGTCCCCATCAGAGGGCAGAGAGGGAACCTCTTACTGTCACTGACCTTGGACAAATCACTTCCTTTCCTCTGCCTCAGTGTACTCATTTGTACAAAGGGAATGCTTCTCTGGCTCACAACAGAGTTGGAGGATTCATTCCTGTTTGCAAATTATCTGGATGAAAGGTGGTATATAAATGCAAATTATGACAGTGATGGATATATATTGTGACAAAGTTCCTCCTCTATCTTGGTGGGTCCTGTGCTTATTGGCGGATTTTCTTGCCTCAGAGATTCACCATGTGGGTTGGGGAACAGACCAGAGACCTTCCCCTCTGGAAGAACCCACAGTCCAGGTCAATTGGGAGGTTTGGGGGGAACCCGGGCCCGCCATCTACTCTGGGTTCCAGCCCAGGACCCTGTGGACTGCAGCTGTCTATAGTGCCTCCTGTAACAGCTGCATGACAGCTACAACTCCCTGGGCTACTTCCCCATGGCCTCCTCCAAACACCTTCCTTATTCTCACCACAGGACCTTCCTCCTGGTGTCTGATAACGCTTGTGCTCCTCAGTCCTCCAGCAGCACACCCTCTCAGCTCCTTGCGCCTCTTGCTCCCAGCTCCTCACACTCCCACCACAAACTGAAGTGAGCTCCTTTTTAAAACCCAGGTGTCCTGATTAGCCTGCCTTAATTGATTCTAGTAGCTTCTTCTTAATTGGCTCCAGGTGCCCTAATTAGCCTGCCTGTCTTAACTGGTTCTAGCAGGTTCCTGATTACTCTAGTGCAGCCCCTTCTCTGGTCACTCAGGGAACAGAAAACTACTCATCTGGTGACCAGTATATTTGCCCTCTACCAGACTCCTGTACCCCACTGGTCTGGGTCTGTCACAATATATATACACACACCTCTACCCCGATATAACACGAATTTGGATATAACGTGGTAAAGCAGTGCTCCGGGGGGGGAGGGCGAGGGGGCTGCACACTCCGGCAGATCAAAGCAAGTTCGATATAACACGGTTTCACCTATAACACGGTAAGATTTTTTGGCTCCCGAGGACAGCGTTATATTGGGGTAGAGGTGTATATATAAAAGTTTGGTTAATAAAGGTAACAATAATGTTGCTGTAGCATGCTTAGACTTTTATAAGGTGTTTGACTTGCTACTCTCAACATTTTGATTAAGAAACTAGACTGGTACACAATCAAAATGGCCCATGTTAAATGGATTAAAAACTGACTGATCGTTCTTAAAATGTAATTCTAAATGAGGAATCATCATCCAGCAGGTGTGTTTCTAGTGTGTCCTGCAGGGACTGGTTCTTGGTCCTTCATTATTTATTGGTTATATCAATGGCCTGGAAGAACACAATTCCTGATAGTTTGCAGATGAGACAAGGATTGGGGGAGTGGTAACTAATGAAGAGGAGAGATCAATGATACAGAGCACTCTGGATCACTTGCAGCTGGGCGCAAGCAAACAATATGTGTTTTAATATGGCTAAATGTAAACGTAGCCATCTAGGAATAAAGAATGTAGGCCATATCTACAGGATGGGGGACTCTACTCTGGGAAGCAGAGACTCTGAAAAGGACTCTGGGGGGTCCCGGTGGATAATCAGATGAACATAAGCTCCCTGTGTGATGCTGTGGCCAAAAGGGCTAAATTGATCTTTGGGTGTATAAACAGCAGAATGTTGATTGGGGTAGGGAGGTGTTATTACCTCTGTGTTTGGCACTGGTGCAACTGTTGCTGAAATACTGTGTCCAGTATTTTGATAGAAAGATTTTGATAAATTGGAAAGGGTTCAAAGAAGAGCCATGAGAATGATTACAGGATTGGAAAACATGTCTTAACGTGATAGACTTAAGGAGCTCAGTCTATTTAGCTTAACAAAGGGATGGTTAAGGGATGATTTGATCACAATCTATAAGTGCCTACATGGGAAACAGAAGTTTGATAATAGCAGACAAATGTATAACAAAATCCAATGGCTGGAAGTTTAAGCTAGACAAATTCAGACTAGGAATAAAGTGCAATTTTTGAACAGTGAGGGTAATTAACCATTGGAACCACCTACCAAAGGTTTTGGTGGATTCGCCATCATTGGCAATCTTTATATCTAGATTGGATGTTTTTCTGGAAGATCTGCTCTACTTCAAACAGGAATGAATGCAGGGAAGTCCTATGCCCTGTGTTATACAGGTGGTCAGACAAGAAGATCACAATGGCTCCTTCTGGGCTTATAACTTATGAATCTATCACTCTATTCAACCTTCAGCTGTGTATACAAGACCCTTGGGTATTGCTCGTTTCCCCCCAGTATCACACTGCTGGATTGCCAGGTCCGAAGGAAGTGTTTTCCCTTTGTCACTGAGTGAAGACTCCATTTCCAGTGATGCCAATTCAGGTGGCTCAGATGCTAAATGGAGCCACTTCAAAGGACTAGATTAATAAAATGCTGGGAGTACAAATATTTCAGCCCATGGGCTGCGTGTGGCACTTGTACCCTCTCAGGTCTGGAAGACTGACTGGAAAATCACTTATCCCCTCAGTTTGGTGCTTGAGACCAAATCCGGCAGTCTTTGCTTGGGCAAACCTCCCCTTGTGGTCCATGGGCTCTGGCCTGAGCAAGGAGTGCAGATTGGGTGGCTGGATTTCCAGCAGAGTTTTTCGAGTTTGCCAAGCAGGTTGACTGGGGAGTTTCCACTGCTAAGATCTCCACTGCCCTTCCCAATGCTGGTGCTGTTCCACTCAGCACCCTGCACAGGACATGCTGTGGCACAATACAAGGAAACACACAGCATGGATGCAGGGATAGGGATTTGGGTGTCCCTCACAGTAAACTGTCGTGCAGGCTGCAAGTCGCAGCTTTCCCTTCTTATTTCCTGAGGCTGTGCACTGTCCTTTAGCCACGCGAGCCAGCCAAACGGAACTGTGCCCCTGCAGTTATTCCTCTCCATTACTTCCAGCTAATGCCCATATGCCTTTGTGGGGCTGTGTCAGGCGGTTGAACCGTGAGCCATTTTAAAACCACCATTTACACAGAAAGGGGCCCCACTGTGCTAGATCCTGTGCACATCATGAGAGACAGCCCCTGCCCCCAAAAGCTGGCAGACTAAATAGATCCACCAGACAGACAGTGGGAGGGGCAATAGAGGCTCAGGGTAGATTAAGTGACTTATCCAAGGTCACGCAGCCTGTCAATAGCAGATTTAGGAATAGAAGCCAAGTTTTCCGCCTCTTCATCACCCAGCATCTAATCCACAGGAGCATTATACCAAGGACTCAGTATTCCTTCCACTTCCTTTTCCTGCACTAAACACCCAGGCAAAGCATCAGAACCAGGAAGGATGCAACCCCATGCTCATGGTGATCCTAAACCTTTGTCTACCAGAGGCCTGAAGGGGAAGGCAGGTGGAACATTGGTACTGGCCACTGTTGGAGACAGGATACTGGGCAAGATGGACCATGGTCTGACCTACTATGGCAGCTCTTATGTTCTTATGTAACTATCCCTATAGGCTTTTGCCTGCCCCCTGCATGTGTTTTTTGCAAAGGGGTGAGTCACCTGTGTCTATGTGCACCGGTGGGTGGGGAATACCCTACATAGCTTCATTTCCCTGCTGGATGTCCCCACAATGACATTTCCTGTGGTTTTCTCTCCTCTGCACTGTGCAGATCTTTCTAATTAGGAGGACACAGTTCAACTTGTCCTTCCGCAGAAAATAAAATTCAGATGGGCTTTTTTGTGCCACGGAGGCATTGCCTCTGAAAATTCACTCAACTTCTGCACGGTATACTCTTCCAGGCCCTGATTTCTGCTGTTCTCAGCAAGCACAGTCAATCTAACTTAAGGAACAATGAGTTATCTTCTGCTTGCTCAGTACATCATCATTCATTACCACAGTGTCGAGGAGAACAGGGCTGGCATTTGATAAGAAGATCAGACACTGTAAAAGGAAGATTAATATACAAGGTGACATTTCACAAAGGTGAGTCTTTCCTGCCCCTTTTAACTCAGCAAGATATGGAAGATGCCTGGGTTTGATATAATTTACCGGCCAGAATCTTGGCTCCCTGCATGCAAAGCAGCTAGAAAAATGACCTAACAGGACAGATGAGGGTTCCACTTGGGTAGGGGAAGCCCTGGGTGGAGTAAATCTGGTGTGGGTGGCTCTGTGCCAGCAATTCCTGGTCCTACCTCCACAGGGGTGTGTTGGGTGCATGGTCATTGGCTCTAGAGATCCTGGGCTGGTGGAATGGCTCTGTGGGACTGCTGCAAGGCACTACCCTGAGGTTGCTCTAAGTTACTCCAGTGGCTGAATTAGCCCTTGGGATTTGAGAGGAAGGTGCTTAGACCTCAGAAAAAAACCTTCCTGGACAATTGTTTACATTTCCCCAGCCCTAGTTTTTAATAAGCACAAAAGTAAGTAGAACAGAGTCATATGCTGTTTTCTTCCACTTTCAAAAGGGCCCAGTAAAAACCTCCCAAAGTTCAGAAACAGAGCACCATGCACGCTCTTGGACTCAGGTTCAGAGGCCATGAAATAACAGTGAAGGTGCAGGAATGGGGAGAGAGAGGACGCTTCAAAGACAGTAAGGATCTGGCGCTCTGTGATTAACGTTGCGACGCTTCCCAAATGGCTGAGAGTCCAAGATTTGCAGAGGCATTTTTAAATGAATTCAGGCATTTTTCTGATGCAGAGGTAGTCAGATTCTGATCAGGAAACCTCATCTGCCCCAACTTGCACGATCTGACCTAAGTCCAATTTCATCTGTTTGTATTGCTAAGACGGCTTTTGTTAAAGCAACTATATAAAAAACTCTCCTCTTGGAGCAAATGGTGCATATCTCATGTGAAATTTCACCAAGAACCATACCAGGCTGTGTTGGCTCAGGCCCAGCTGATAGCCATAGATCGCAGCAACAGCAGAAGCAGCAGCAGGGCTAAGAATTCTTTATCATGTCAAAGGCTGATTTGACAGGCAAACACTCCTCGGCTTCCAGAATTAAAGGGACACGAACATCTCATTTTAGACACAAAATTTAGATTTTGTGGGTTTCCTTTTTTTAAATAACAGAGGTGCGGGGAGGCATAAAATCTGACATACACAGAAAGGTCTCCATAAGTTTGTTTTTGTTTGAGTTAATACCGTTTTTTTTCTGGAGTTCAGCCTTTCCCTCCAGTGTCCTAGACCCTAATTATAATAGGCCTGTGGTAGGGAATTGAATTAGAAAATAAAACTGACTAGAAAGATAAATGAAACTGACTAACCTAGTTTTATTTTCCAAAGTGTGTGAAATTCCAACCAACCAACCAACCAACCAAACAAACAAAGCAAGCTTGGGATATTCCAAGGATCATAAGGGAGTTAAGTGCCTGCATCCTGATACTTTGAGAATCTGAGCTAAAAAAGGACAGAGGCTGCAAAGAAGATTTGCTTCAGACCATCCTTTCTGTCTAATAATCCTTCTTAAATTATGAGCTTTTTCTCTGCTCTGTGTTTGTACAGCACCCAGCACATTGGAGTCCTGGTCCAGCACTGGGGCTCCTAGGTGCTTTGGTAATAAGAATAATTAATAACTTTGCCATCACTGATATTGTTGCCTCAGGGCCTGGATCTCGTCGCACTTTGCACAGGGTGTAACCTCCATTCACTTCAGTGGAATTACTCCTGATTTACACCAGTATAAGCGAGATCAGAACCAGGCCCTATTTTTCTATTAGCATTTTAATTACTAATCATTGAATATATCTCTATTCAGGGCCTATGTCGCCAAAGGCTGGACTTCCTTTTGCATGCAGAAAAACGGAAGGCCCAATGCTTGTGCCTGCGCTTTGCAGAACAGTTTGGCCATGACTATGTCCATAGCCTGAAGAGAGAGGTTTGCATCAGTCCAGTGCAGGCTCCAGTACTGGATGTGTTTGAGGCTCTGGACGGCTCATGGGAGTGGGCTGGCTAGAGGCCGGCTGGATGTATATACCTCATTTTAACTATACTCATTTCAAGCCAAGTCTCTTACTCAAGTGAATCTCCCAGTGATGCCCAAATCCAGGCAAGAGTGGCCTGGCCAAGCCAAGGAAATGGGCAGAGCGCAGGGGCGTTCTGCTAGATCTGGGTGGGGGTATCGTCCACATAGGGGCAGGGGAGTCACTGTCCCTCCAGACTACACCTTCCCTTGCCCAATGCTGGGTTACTGTCAGGTGGATCTACCTAGCCACAGAGTTACTGGTCACACTCCTGCCTGTCCACCCCCACCTCTCCACTGACATGCATTAGGCACACACACAACAGTTCTCTGTGATGTGCTTTCAGCAACACCCCCACCACCCAAAGCCAGGCAGTGGAACCTCACCAACGGGGGGGAACAAGTCTTGCCTCAATGAGTCTTGCTAGACTGAGTCAGAGCGTCAGGATAAGCCCTTCGTTCTGCATAATACTCCTTGGCATGCGTGTAGATCTCTATGCTTCACAGAAGAAGGCAAGTCTCAACAATCCAACTCTACAGATGGAGACAGTGAGAGCTGGTGATTTGCCCAAATTGTGCAGCAGGCCAGAGGCAAAATCAAGAACAGAATCCACATTTCCTAAATCTTGAGCTAATGTCCTATGTGCTCTTAATTTCACACCTGCCATTTGGATAGTGCTGTTGAATGCGGCAGTACAGATTTGCTAAAATTATGTGAAAAGCTCAAATAACCACACTCAGAACGATCTCTGATGTCCCAGTATTAGCTGCAGGGAAAAGGGGGATGGGAGTGTGAGTGGAGAGAGCGCCTTTAAAACTTCCAGTTCTTTGGATTAGATTTACAGAACGAAAAAGTATTTATTGTGGGGCCGAGGCTACCCTGAACCTGAAGAGTGTGTATGATGGGGAAAAGAAGGCAGCATGATTCATTGGAGGGGAAGAGCAACACAACTTATCAGTTTCCGACAATTCCACTTACAGCTAAGAAAAATGGGCCATCTTCACAGGAATTATGTGTGACAGGAAAGGACAAACCATTCCCATCAAAAACACAACAACGGTTCAGATAACTCCCGCGAGGATCCACACACTGGAGCTTGATTCCACTCTTATGGCGGTGTCAAATTGGGACCCTCCTTGCAGGACAGTGGGGTGTGTAACTGTGACGGTGCAGGGACTCACCCCTGCGGTGCCTCCTACTGGTTGTCCTCGGGAATTAGCTCTTCCAGCCGTTGGAGCGCCCTCTGCAGGCCAGTGTCCCGCTGCCGCTTCTGGCCCCCATGTCCCTTCCAGGACCCCGGTGCCTCTTTTATCTGAGGTGCTGCCCCCCGGCCGTAACTCCTCACAGCCTCAGGGCTCCGGAACCCCCACCTACTATCCCCACTTCGCCTCAGTCTTGGCTACTCCCCAGTCTCCATCTAGCCCCCATTCACTGGGGCAGACTGCAGAATAAGCCACTCATCACAGGCAAAGGGGTTTGGACTAGGGTTACCATACGTCCTCTTTTTCATGGACATGTCCGGCTTTTCGGCACTCAAACCCCCGTCCGGGGGAAATTGCCAAAAAGCCGAACATGTCCGGGAAAATACCGGCCGGGCACTTCCCCTCCCGCGGCGGCTCTGCTCCTCCCCTGACTCTTCGGCTCTTTTAAGAGCTGAGCTGCCCGAGCGCTATGGGCTTCAGGCAGCCCCCTTGCCTCCGGACCCCAGCCGCCGTCCGGGTACTTCCCCTCCTGGGCTCCGGCGACGCAGGGTCCAGAGGCATGGGGGCTGCCTGAAGCTGGTAGCGCTCGGGCAGCTC
>NC_048309.1:26797805-26965388 GCF_013100865.1 Trachemys scripta elegans
GCAAACCGTGAAGCCGGTAGCGCTGGGGCAGCCCTTTCCGCGTGGCTGGGAGTGGGAGGGCGGGGAAGGGGCAGAGTTGGGGCAGGGCTGGGGGTGGGGAAATGGGTGGGGCCAGGGCCCGTGGAGGGTCCTCTTTTTTTATTGGTTAGATATGGTAGCCCTAGTTTGGACCTGCTGCCTCTGCCTACCCATGGGCTGCCTCCTGCAACCCAAGTGCCCCTTTGGCCTTAGCCTAGGCCTGCAGCCTGGGGCTTTTCTAGGCCGGAGCTCCCCGGCTCCCTTGGCCTTTCCCCAACTCTGCTCCACTTTAGGCACTTAGGTAAGCTCTCTGCAGCCAGGCCCTTCTCTCCCTGAACGCAGAGAGAGTCTGTTGAGCTCCTGGCTCCCAGCCTTTTTATACAGGCCAGCTGTGCCCTGATTGGGGTGTGGCCCAGCTGTGGCCGCTTCCCCAATCAGCCCAGCTTTTAGAGCTACAGCCCTCTCCAGGGCTGCTTTCAAGCCCTTCCAGGCAGGAGTGGGTGTGCACCCCGCTACAGTAACACATACCACACAAAGAGCCAACTTTAAAAAAAAAAAAAAAAAACCTCAAACAAATAAAGGAAAGCAAAGAGGCAAATGGGACCTCAACAGGAGAGCTCTGGAATACTGATTCTCTGTGCTCATATTTTATGGTTCTGTGCTATTGCAGGGGCAATTTTATTGAAACCAAAGCAACTAAATAAATAAATGAAAAATACCTGATTCCAGAGTGGGCAGAGGAGGGAAATATGAAAGCAAAAGATAATAATGCAAGCTACAGAGAATGTGTGGCTCCCAGAAATGCTTGAAATCGTTCCTTAAAGCAAAGCTTCCATCTGGTTCTCCAATTCATTGTTTATTTGGCTAAAGCGAAATGTGAACCTCAGGGTCAAGAGCATTACATTCAAACTCCTCTCAAGTTAGCTGGTTCCTAAGCAGCAAGCAACAGCCTTCTGTTGTCATGTTAGCAACGATCAAGTCCTAAACCCAGAGAGATTTTTATCTCCTTCAGAGGGAAGGAAGAAGCTCTGACGCATCAAGGCACTTCAGGAGAGGCTGCCATTTGGAATTTACTTAGCAGTTATGGAACACCAGCCATTTATACCCAAACTAATAACTATCCCTTTAAGGAACGGATGGGGAAGTGGTTCAGTGGAAAGCCTGACCCAAAATCCAGCAGGTGAACACCACTGAACTGGGGGAAAGTTCAGATTTGCAGCCAGACCCAGCTCTAGTTCAGATAACATAAGAAGCCTCCTCAAAAGAAGAATGCACCGAAACCTGAATCAGATCATTTGGGAGTTTCATAAATATTTGGCTGCTGTAGTTTTTTCCTTACGTTTTGATTTTGCTCAGCCTCAGCAATTTCAGGAACCATCTGGGACTTAAATCTATTTAGTTTATCCCAGAGAAGTTTAAGAAATGACTTGTTGATGGTCTATAAGTACCTACAAGGGGAGGAGATTTCTGATAGTAGTCTGCTCTTTCGTGTAGCAAAGGCAGAACAAGATCCAATGGCTGGAAGTTGAAGCTAGACAAATTTTAGACTAGAAATAAGGTGCATATTTTTAATATTGAGGGTAATTAACCATTGGAGCAACTTACCAAGGAACATGGTGGATTCTCCATCACTCGAAAACTCTTTAAATCTACCTTAGGTAATTATATAACCCCCATTAGTGTAGTGTGTGAGCACCTTGCAGTCTTAGCTGTATTTATCAACACAACCCTGGAAGATAGGAACATACTGTTATCCCCATTTTACAGATGAGGAACTGTGGAGCCTAAGTGACTTGGGCACTTAGGAGTCTAGGGCTATGTCTACACTACAAGTGCTAGAGTGGCACAGTGCAGTTACACCACTGTAGACACTTGCTACAGCTACAGAAGGGGGCTTTTCATTGCTGTAGTAAATCCACCGCTTCAAGAAGCAGTAGCCAGGTTGATGGAAGAATTCTTCCATCGATCTAGTGGTGTCTACCCGGGGGCTTAGGTCACTTAACTATGTCAGGAATATTGAATGTTTCACACCTCTGAGTGATGTAGCTAAATTGGCCTAAGATTTCAGTGCAGACTAGGAATTAGTGTCATTGAAAGTCAATAGGGTTTAGGATCCTAAGACTGGGGGACTCAGGAGTTCAACACTCAGTGCCTAACACCTAGGTGTGTGCACCGTGCTGGGAATCCAATAGGATGCAGGAGGAGATTTAAGCACCTAAGAATGGGATTCGCAAAAGCCAGCATTCTGAGCAGAGAGCCGCCTAGGCTAGCCAGTGGGAAATGCCAAGGAGAAGGGTGTGGCCTAAAGGGACCACAAAGGGACTTAGATGCCTACGTCCAGGCCAAAGGGAGGTCCCCCATCTCTGCTCAGGATTTACAGCTATAAACCTTCTTCTGGAGTTAGGAGAAATTGTTGGGTGGAAACTGAGTTAAAGGATGACTGCCAAAAATACCGCGAGGGAGTGCTTTACTTATTCATTTAGCTATATTGGTGCCATGTTTTCCCATGTTGGTGCTGGGTTCTCTTGCCTCCTAATACAGTTTTCCCTGGTTTCATACACAGACTCAATGCTTGAGGGAGGGGAAGTATTGCCTGGTAAGGGGACCAAGGGAAGGTTGTTAGTTTTCTCAGGGTCCTAGGTAGGGGATCAAGCTGGTATGTGGGTTAATTTTAAGAGGAACCACTAGACATTTGAACCCAGCCCCTGTTGCTCCCGACAACACTTGGCATTAGGGATACACATGTCACAAAATAAGCAGTTCTCCATTAGCAGTCATTCGCAGGTAAGGAGACAGGTGTTCAAAAAGCCCAGGTGTAGAAATGGGTATCTGATCTCAGTTATGCTGGTGTAACTTCATTGAAGTCAGTGGAGTTACTCTGGATTTACGCTGGCGTCACTGAGATCAGAATACAGCCCTGGGAGTGCAGCCACTAAACAATCAGTGTTGCATACAAGGTCTGACTGGCTGCCAGGCGACTGTATGTCACAACAATGTATAGGGCCACATCCTCATCTGGTGAAAATTGGCATGGCTCAGTGGAAGTCAATGAGGCGATGCTGATTTGCATCGGCCGAGGAACTGACCCATACACAGGAAAGGGGTACATTTAATGAATTACCCAGAAAAAGACAGTGAAGTTGTTTTCTCTATTTTTTCACACATCTCTTCAGATTTTAAAGATACTCCGGGCTCTAGTTCTGATACTATGAGAGATCAGCCATCTGTTTTGGAGTCACTAAAGTCCTTTTAATTAAAGAAATCAGCATTTGCTGCCTGTAATTAAGTTCTGGTGTTCCTTCTGCCTTGCAGTAGAAAGGAAGCCTCGTGCATTCCCATTTTGGCCATATGCCCCGATGCACAATTCGAATGCTATTTCTATGGTGATCTCACACTGGCTAACCAAATGGTGCTATTATTACTGTAAACACCTTGGAACAGGACGCTTCTGGGATATCGACTTAGCAATCGCACTTGGCACATCTAGGGAGCCTTTCACCCAGGGAGCAGAGGACTTAGGGCCCGATTCTCCTATTGTGCTGTCGGAGCTTTGGGAGTTCCTTCTGACATACACCGGGGCGAGAGAGGGGAGAATCAGGCTGATTGGGCGAGATTCACCATGATGCAAACTGCACTCCCCACCAGCAGTGAGACCCCGCTGCCCTCCGAAGGGGACTTGCAATGCTGCTGCCACTGTCACTCTCTAGATGGTGATTTTCAGTTTCAGTGGGTGGCTGGAGCTTCATAGGCACCTCACAGGCAGAGGATGCCATGAAAGAGGCACTGAAGCAGCAGCACATCTCCTGGTGCCCTTACCCACATCCCTTCACTGCCCAGCACCTCCCTGAAGAAGGGAAGGTTTGGCCACATTCCACCACTGCAGCTCTCTTCCATATCTGTCACTGAGGCCCTGCTGCTGGGTTCATGCTGGTAGGAGCCGGAGTAAATCGTGTTCATTCATCAGCGAAAGCAGACCTAGCTCCAGTGCGTGAGTCAGGGGCCAAATCCAACCCTCCATATTGAGAGGAACCTTCCATGAATTTCAGTGGTGTTTGCCCGAAAGACAGCCAGACAGAGCCCTGAGCCCCATTTTAAAGAGAAACTAAGCTCCTGCCCCCAGGCGAATTGAACCAATCGGAGTATTTCCACTGACTCAGGGAGCCTTTAGACACAGAGAAGTAGAGTGACAAGTCCAAGCTAACGCAGGCAATTGATTACAAAGAAGGGAAAATAACCAAGGGGTCCTGAGTCCTCCTCTCCAGTGTTCTAACCAGTCAACCACACTACTTCCTGATTTCGTAGTGATGATGTTTCTATGAGAGGTCCTGTACATTTGTTGTTATTCTATTATTTTTAACAGGTGACATTTCACAGGGCCACATCTTTAGCTGAGGGTAAATTCATCTGACTGCCCCAATGGGGGAACATCTCTCTTACCAGCACTGCACTGTAAAGCCAGCCTGGCACGGGAAGAGGTTTATAAGAGAATTGCTAATGCAGAGATTTCCTCTTGCTTCCAAAGAATGCATTTCTCAGGGTGTCTACACTGGAATTAGTCACCTCCTGCTGGCCAGTGCCAGCTGACTCGGGTTCCTGGGGCTCAGGCTAAGGGATTATTTAATTGTGGTGTAGATATTTGGGCTCAGGCTGGAGCTGGGGCTCTAGGACCCTGTGAGGTGGGACCATGCGTGGAATCTGGCAACCTATGATTAGAGCTGTTGCATTGAGAAGCTGGAATATTCACTTTGCCCTCTGCTGGAAGCATAAAGGAATAGTTCGTGTCTCCTCTCAGCAGGCAGGAAGTATCCTGCTACAGCATGAGCTTCCTGTTCAGCAGCCTAGAGAGGGATCTGAATGCATCCTGAGCAGACGGCATGGAAGGGAACCCAGAGAGCCAGTTGCCTGCAGACAAATGATGAAAAGGGGAGTGAAATAGATCCAGGAACCCATTCCAGACCTGAGCCCAGACACTCCCTATGTCGCCAACTGGTTTATATGATGAGAGCAATTCATGAGCCAAATTAAGGGCAACATCTCGTCTCTGATGCTCCATGGCGTTGCTCCACTTTTAAGATGACGCAATTCCATTGATTCAAAGGGATTCTGAGCTTGATCCTCCCCTCCCCCTCCCCGCCCCATTACAGCAGTTTTAGACTGATGTAATGCCACTGTTTGGAGTTACAGTAACATAAAACTGGAGTTGTGGAGTGGTGAAAATGGAAACAATATAAAGCCCAGCACTGGGACCCAAGAGACCTGGATTCTGGTCCTGCCTTTGCCACTGGTTTTCATAGATCATAAAGGTCCCTTCTGGCTTTAAAATCATCTAGTTTGACATCTAGTATATTGACCATAGAACTTTGCGGAGGGCATGTCCACATGGAGACTTACCATGCAGCAAGCTGGGGTGTACATCTACAGTGTCCCGGTGTGGGCCCTGCTGCTGTGCACTGGATACACCCCAGCTTGCTGTGCAGTAAGTCTCCATGTAGACATGCTCTGAGTGATTCTTGCATGAACCTCATATCTTACGGTTGAACTAGAGCATATTTTTTAGAAAGAGACACCCTATTTTGACTTAAAGACTTCCACCATGTCCCTAGGTAAGCTGTAACCCTTATTGTTAAAACATTTGCATTTTATTTCTAGCCCGAGTTTATCCAATTTCTGCTTCCAACTGCTGGATTTTGCACAAGTCCCTAGTTTGGTCCTGTGCAAGTCACTACTGCTCAGTGCCTCACTTTCCCCATCAATACAACGGGGATAATAATGTTTATCTAAGGACCAGAACCTCAGCTGAAATAAATCAGCATATTAAACTCAATGGAGGGATGCTGATTTGCAGCAGCTAAGGATTTGCTGGTATGTATTTTTAATGGGCTCCTCGCCATAGCAACTCACAGAGGGGTCTGTGAGGCTTAATTCACTGGGGTTTGCAATATGCACTGCAGAGCTATTGAAAAAGAGAGTATCAGAGGGGTAGCCGTGTTAGTTAGTTACTGGGTCTGTAAAAAGCAACAGAGAGTCCTGTGGCACCTTTAAGACTAACAGATGTATTGGAGCATAAGCTTTCGTGGGTGAATGCCCACTTCCTCAGATGCATGGGAGAGTGTTATCAGTGTGAGAGTTGACCCTCACTATGCCCTGGTCACCTGGGTGTGCAGTAGCAAGCAGACATTGGACTGGCCTAGCTGGAGCTCCTGCTACAGCTGATTCAGGCCCATGTCTGGGTAGTGTCAGGAGCGCACACTTGCCACCCAAATTCAGTTGAAAGGGCCACTGCTGTGACACCTGACTAGGCAATGATAACAAAGGAGCCTTTCTTTATGCAAAGAACTCTCTTCCTTCTTTCCCTCCCCGTCCCCATGCTCTGCTCCTTCCAGACCTTTACAGATCTGCGTTAGGGGGTTATGAAGTGAATCTTCTGGTCTTGCTTCCACCATGCATGGAAAATAAAGAGCAATGCAGGGAGATACATAGTACTGTCCTGCTGATTAGCTCCTGCTCTCTCCACAATGGGAACGCCTGCCTTGCTAGCTCGGCAGGCACATGGCAAGGAAAACAAAAATCTCCAGGAACAAGAAAGCCACCAGGATGATGAGGAGCAGAGCAAGCGCCACCCCGATGGAGCGTTTCTTGGGCTGCAAGCAGGGCCAAAAGGCAAGCCAAGCCTCGTTTCTCCCCATCCCTCCCCAGCGGGACTGTCAGTTTATTCCCTTCCCCAGCCAGATACTAGTGGTTTGCTTATTTCCAGTGATGTATGACAGCTGGGAATGCTCATATATCCAGCGGGCAGGCTCATTTATACAGGGTTTGAAAAATAGATGGGGTATGAAGTGCAATTTGGTGTTGTAGCAGAGCTCTGTCCCAGTTGGGGTGTCAGGGCATGTGATTAAAACCCTTTTATGGGAAATCGATATTTCACTCATTATAACGTTCATTCTCCCACCTAAAAACCATCAAGATGGACTTGTAAGATGGTGCACTACACACACACACACACACACACACACAGAGGTTTGTCCATTAGGAAGCCCAGTCCCCTCAGCATTTAATTCCATTTCCTAAGCAGATACACAGGTAAATAAACAGTAACAGGATTCTTTCCTAATAGGCTAGTAAAAGCCTGGAGCAGGCATGCACTAAGCCCACTAACTGTAAGATGTAACGTCTCCCACTAGAAATATTGGCCCAGATCCTCAGTGAGATCCTGGCCCAGGAGAGCCCAGAGCAGCTCAGGAGAAGGGGTTCAGAGTTGGCCATTGGATTCCCCAGATTCTGGCCCTGCTGTGTGCCAGGCTGGTCCCTTAGGGTAACTTAGAGCAGCCCGAGGATTGCTTTGAATTACACCAACTGTCAATGGTCTCAGGGCTTATGTGACAGCTGTGCTTCACAGGAGAACAGGGTCGTCCCCTATGTCATAGCAGGGATGGAGTCTCTTGACTACTGAAGAATCTTGATGAATGAGGAAGGTTCCCCCAATGGCTGGTTAAACTGGGTTTGTGGGCAGAATGTGTGGGCGGCGTGGCAGGACGTGGCTCCACCACACTCCAGGAGCTGGGGTTTTATTAATAACAGTAAATCCTTTCGAAATTTACTGAGGCCTTTTTCATCTGAGAGGTTGTTTTACTTCCCATACGGTGATCCGTTAGTATTGAAACCATAGCAACAGAGTGGATTGTACTGCTAAAAATGGGGTGGAAGCAACAATCATCATCTGTGCATGGGCCTATAAAGCTGGCTTGTCTCAGTTCTTGCAAAGACAAAAGATGTTTAGGTTTGAAGTGTTTGTATGTGTGGCAGGGGCAGGAACACCCTCTGTATCCTTGGACATCTCCCTTAATCTCTCTGTCTCAGTCTCATTTTCTGTAAAATGGGCTCTGGGCTGAACCCTCCAGCCATTCCTCGGGCAAAACTCTCATTGATTTTCATCCCAACCAGCCCAGCTGGAAACTCAAACTGCAAAAGCAGCCTCAAAATTCCCACCGGCATCTCTGCCCCCACCCCGAATCTCATGCTCCAATTCAGTGACATTTTCACTTGTACTGAAAATGCTGTGCAATTGTGCACTCCATGGACTGCTGGGTATAGAGCATGCATACGGCATGTTGACACAAGGACTGCTGGTTTAACTCAGCTTGGAACGTTGGGTTCTAAATGGCTTGTGCAATTATACTGTTTTTCTATGAAAAATGGCCTTTAAGTTTAAACCTTTTAAAAAAATCCATGAAGAAGATTGAGGAACAGCAAATTTGGGGGTGTAAAGAAGTTGGCAGTGCCCCTTATAAGAGTGTTATAGTATAAACAGCACATGAGAGAGTTCGAGTACCCATAAAACCAGCTACTATTTACACACGGATCAATGCCTTCGCTTTACATTGAGCTGGTGATGTGGGAGGAAAAAAAGGTGATTCACTAATGTTTTTGTAAATAAAAGTGACATATTAAACAGATTATTGTTATTTATTATTTGTATCATGGCCGTGCGTAGGAGACCCAGTGGATTCTCCAAGATTTTTAAACCTAGACTGGATGTTTTTCTAAAAGATTGAAGGAATTACTTCAAGGAAGTTCTCTGCCTGTGTTATACAGGAAGTCAGACTAGGTGATCACAGTGGTGCTTTGTGGCCTTATAATCTATGAATCATGGACCAGGAGACCAGTGTTCTAGAGGCTGCAAACACCGAACAAAAGATGGCCCGGACCTCAGAGAGTTTACTTATTACATATGAATCATGAAAACTGAGATGGCTGCTGGGCATTTATGAAAATGGCAAGTCCCCACAATGGAATGAATTTTAGTAGGGACCCTTATTTGTCCTGGAAAGTATGCTATATGTTATTCCACTGTCTAAAGTACACCGGCCACAGGACACCAACCACACAAAATTAATAGTCAAAGTTGATCAGCAACTAGAGATGGCCTAAAAAACCCAAACATGGTGGTGGTGGGAGGAGAGAGAGAGGATATCACATTTGTTTGGATTTTTTTCCTGATTTTCTTTCAAAATTTGGAATCTCAAAGCTCAAAACATTTCCACCAGTTTAATAGTAGTTTGAAAATGGGGGGAAATGTTTGTGATTCTGTTTTAATTTAATTCCTGTGGGTTTTTTTTAATTTCAGATTTCTGCAAAGTTTCAAAACTCAAAGATCTTTGACCAGCATTGTGAATAACCCATACTTGGAGAATTATGTTTCGATGTAACTAGTTGGTGAAAATATATGAGCTGTACCCAATCGACTCAGAGGAAATCCAGATGAGTGAATGAGCCTCTACACCCTGTGGGATGAGTGGGATCAGAAAAGGAATCTTTGTACACAAATGGGCAGCTAGTCAGTTATTTCTGGACAATCTACTTCACAGAGAAAGTAGCTGGAAGAGTAGGGACTGGACTAAACAGCTACAGATAACCAACTCTGACCTAAATCTTATCAGATGTTGATCTGTGCTGTGCTATCTTCCAACTGCCCATATGTTGAATCAGTCTCGCTGTTGCAATGTCTTTACAAAAAATAAATGTGATCAAGCAAAGGCATCCATAAAAGAAATAAGAACGAAACAATGTGTCAGATTTCCAGTGGAGGCTAACACTGCCCCAAAATAAATGATTCTCCGTAGGACATTCTTCAGGCAAACTCTATCTTAACATTTATGCCCCGGGGGAAAAAAAATCTTCCAATGACCGTGATAAGGAGAGAACCAACCTTTCTCTCATCTGTCATTGTCATCATATGGGGAAGCATGGGTTTATGGACCAATCCTCAGGTTTAAACATCCCTAGAGAATTTACCTCATGGACTCGCTTGCACGTCATGTGCATTGCTGGGGGCAGAGTTGTTTCCTGGGGTTTGGACAGGGATGGAAACTAGAAGCTGCTCTGAGGTGAGCTGCATTAGAGAGTTGGGCTATGGCTCAGACATTCGGGGGTTGGAAGGGAGCACCAAGGTGGGTCGCATGGGCTGGAATGGATGTGGGAAGCTGTTTGATTCGAATGCAGGGGGACAAGGGCTGGGATAGTAGATTGGGACAGGAAGCCTATGGGAAGGCGATGGAAACTGAGACTGGGAGTTGGGGAGGGGGAACTGTGACTGGCTGGTTAAGGAGACTGGAAATGGGAAGGAGAGACTGGGACAGAGAGTCTAGAGGGGAGAGAGTAAGACTTGCTGACCAAGGAGACTGGGACTATAATGATAAGCATGGAGAGTGAAGACTGGCACTAGGTGAGAAGAATAGGACTGGGAAAGATACTGGGACAGGTTGGAAGGGATGGAGCAGAAGGCAAGAATGGTCGGAAGAGTTTGTGCCCACTACAGCGCACTCCCCTGCAGGGCCTGGGTTGGAACCCAAGGTTCCTGAATGTCACCTTTCCTCTGCTCTCAGCAAGTGTCTGTGAAACCCAGTGGCAGAGGGTCTCATTCGCCTCCAGTGCTGGTCCACAGAGAGGATGACAGCCTATACTGCTATCAGTTAAATCCATTGGATTAAGTAGCAGAGGTCTATGTGATGGATCTAAAGGTTCCAACCCTGCTGATGTCCCATGGGAGTGCCAGAGTGATGCCACATGGTGAAATTTCAATTTTTTTTTTCAGTTTTCTTTTTTAAAACCCTGCATAAAAATAGCTACATAAAAAGAACATCATGTTGTGCATCTGCATTATGATACAGTCAGTAATTGCACCCATACATACTGTTTTCTCCACAGTTCACTCGTTGTGGGTTTTTCTTGTGAGCACAAGGGCTTGTCTGCTGTGTGTGGAGACCTGAGATCTTGTTGTAAGGGCAAGTGTTTGCTCTGGTGTCCTCAGAAACTATATTTTCCCCATTGCCCCACTACAGTGCAGCAAGCAGTGTGTCTATCTGCCGTCCTCCAACCCAAAGGTGCAGGGGTAATGGAACCATTTGTTTAGTGGCAGTGCTGGGAGCCACTGAACCAAACCCTGTATATAAGTGAAACCACTTCAAGCCAGGGGGTGCGGTAGCACCCCCAGCACCCCTAGTTCCAGCACCTCTGCAAAGGCGTCTGCATTTTCGTAGCGCAAAGGTTCCCATCTGTGAGCACATACTTTTGGGATCATGAGTGGTGTGATATAAATGCAAAAGATTATTCTGTTCATCAGCAATAACAGAAATTCCTTGCTGCATTAACTGAGGTCACCCAGTGGCAAAAGCCCTCAGTGCCCTGTGCATGTCCCTGGATTTCCACTCAGGTGCTCTCGGGTGCTGCTGTGGAAGAAGCCAATTGCCACTGCCTCTCATCATGTAGGCAGCTTTTCAAGAGTGCATGTGTCTGCCCCTTGGAGCACTCTGCACGAGGGCGGGGAGAGTGCCTCTCCCCCAGACCAAGGAAGATGAGGAGCTTCCTCTGCCCAGACAAACCCTGCTCTGAGAGAAGGCAAGGGATTGGGATGAGACTCATTAAATTCAAGAGCCCTCTCAAGGGCTGGGGTAATTTCACATTCAATTACTGTAGCTGGGAAACAAGGAGATAAGCTTGCTGTACAGGTGCTTGAAAGGGTTCTGAGATCCTCCAGGTGCATGGGCTGTTTGCCTCCCACCCCCATCTCTGAGCAAATAAAATGTCAAGGGGGCAGACTAACCTGAAGAAACCTTGCCATGTTCCCTCCAACCCCTTCATTCCGAATGCACTCCCTGGATCGCAGGTGGTAATTAAAGCAGCGAGGGACCATTGACGCTGGCGTCTGAAATATTAAGTTGTTTAAAGCAGCTGTGAGTGTTCCCAAGGAGCGTGGGAGGTGGGGGGATGATGGCGCCCCTGTAATTTCAAGGTCTTTGCTTCATCCACTTAACAGCAACAAAACCTGTGCAGGCATATTAAGGATTCTGACAATTTATTGGCTACTCAGCTATCAGAACCTGGCTAATTACTCAACCTCTCACCTCTTTGTTGTCTGGAAACATTTGTTAGCAATTAAGCACATCTATCTAATTTCCCCCAGTTTGCTAGAATAAACACATTATGTTTTCCAGGTTTGAAAAGAACAACGGCCATCTGATTAGTGGTCCTCCACCCCTCGAATTTAAGATTTGCTAGCTTGGTATTGTCATCCTGTTTCTAGATGCTTATGGAGCCATGCTGCTTTCCAGCACAAATGGGATGTGTGTGTGGGGGGGAGGGTTATTGACCTGGTTTCACATTCACACCCATGGCCTTGTGGATTAATGTTAAGCAGGTGACCTGCTTTTTAGAAGAGTTAAACCCAAAAGCAGCCCTTTCTCCTGGGCTCTCCAGGGGAACACTGCTATTGGGATCCTTTAGTACTCTTGGATCAGAAGTATTTGAACTAATTTGCATGTGCATTTCGGAACTGTAGCTCTTTGCATGCGGCTTTTAATAAGCACCACAAAAAACAGATCAGAAACGGTCCTTCATACCATTGCAGATCTAACAAGTGATGGCAAGATACTTGATGCAGTCATATGTCAGAAATCCAACATACTGCAGAAAGCTAACGCCTTTCTGACTAGCTCCCTCCTTTTCCCCCTCACACTGCATGCTTATAACGCCCATTGGTGTTGTTGGAAATTGTGCACCAACAGCTAGCTAGCTAGTGCATGAGTAGTGAATCAAAGTCATGGGGCACAAGCATTGTTTGTTTTCATACTGGACACCTGTTGCTGACTGAGTGGTGAGTGACTCACAATGTGTAGCCACTACAAACAGAATGCACTGCAGGGTGTCTGATACTGGGGCATAACTTTTATCTCATTCAAGTATGTAAAGAGACACTGACTAACAAGAGTCACAGTTCAGTGGAATGCTGGAGATCTGTGGGGCCAAGTAACAAGCAGTGTATCCTCTCTAGAGGCCTTTCGAAAAGGTGATGGGGTTGTACATGTGAGTAAATACATAGGTAGATGTGAGTTCACAGGCATGTGTATGCGCATACATGAGTTTCCATGTGTATATGTGTGTTCATCAGTATGTGTGTGAATGTGTGTCTACAGGTGGGCATGCATATTCATCTACCTGTGTGTTTGCTTACTGCACCTGCATGTGAGCATTCAAAGTATGGGCACTTTTAGATGTATCCTTCTGATTTTCTAAGTCTGCTGCCTTTCAAAGTTATGTTGGTAGCAGAAGGCTGATTATGGGTGAAGAGCCAGTGACATGGCCGATGGTGTAATGATTCCAAAAGAGATATCTACACAAAGAGAGTTATGATCTGACTTCTCTGCAGTGCTGCATAGCTTTTAGAGATCACGGACCCTAGAACTGCAGTAACATCTGCACATGGTCAATCCCTCTCGTGATGTTCAAAGAGAGATCATATGTTTCTTGAGACTAGGGTCATGTCCTTCAGTGCAGCAGGATTGGACCCTAATATATGGCAATCAGTGGGGACTGGAGATCTATTCCTAGCTAGCCACATGTTGCCAAGTAAAGTCAAGTCAATATGGTAATGAAGAGAAACACTTGGTAGGGCTTGATTTTGCTTCCAACTTTGAGGAGACAAATTTGTACCCAGAAATAATTTTGTCTGCAATTTTTATGCCTGCAATGTATTCCTGGTATAACTGGTGGGACTTAGACATCTCTCCCGTATTTCCCTGTGACAAAATCACAGTGCTAAGATTTTGATCTCAGAACAATCCAGCCTTGAAAAATTGTCATGAAAATGTTACTCCCCAAGCACAAAATTTGCAAACCAGCTCATTACCAGGGTGACTGAAAAAACTCTAAAGGTATTTTATCCACCCATCAAAAATGAGTAGGACAACAGAATTGTGCAATCACATTATAATTCTGGACAAGTTTGATTTGGCATTATTTATCCCAAAAGGATATAACCCACCCAATGCAAAGGTCATTATGGAAAGGGTCTTGTGAGTTTTCTTGGAATTGATTCAAGCAGGAGGTATTTTTTCTTCCTTGAATGGCATCTTGAATAGAGCCATCCTCACGTCTTGCGGAACTGGATTTCAGGAAAATAAAAGGAGAGAAAATCATGCTTATTGATTTGGGTCCTCAATGCCTAGAGCTCAACCAGCTGTTTCTATGTTATTCATATTTATTGAGTTTTTGAGTCTCCTTGAGGGTGACAAGATCAAAACTTGCTGAATGAAAGAAAGATACTGCAGCCATCAACGGAGTTAGAAAATCAGATTCCAAAACACTAGCCAAGAGTAACATAGATGTGGTGCTTCTTTCATGACAATTACCCAGTTGTCTTTACAAAACGCAATTGCTCTAGGATTCCTGAGCATGTCAGAGATACACCCTTGGGCCCACCACTATTCCTAATTCACAGTTTAACTCAAGAAAGTCAAAGAATCAGCTCAGCGTCACCTCAACAAGAAACAAAGGCCCAGCCTCCACGGGACTTTGCATGAGTGTAAAGATCCACCCACGTTAGTCCAGTTTCAGGACTGGGCCCAAACCTTGGATTTCACTGTGGCCTAGAATTATGCACACAGCTATGTGCACACTTTTGTACACCTGATTTTTGTGTATAATGCTGTGCTAACAGGTCCTTTGCACCCACAGGATTGTGCATGAAGTCACACTAAGGCCCTGATCCAGTGCAACCCTTAAGCATGTGCGTAACTTTCAGCGTGTGCTTAAATCCAGTTGACTTCAGTAGGAACGAATCACATTCTTAAAGTGAAGCACACGCTCAGATGCTGTTTTGAATAGAAATGCTTTGCTAAACTGGGGCCATACTTAAAGTGATTTGCTACATGGAGTTTGCTAACTGGTCAAACAAACAATCGTGCAGTTTTGCACCCAAGGTTCTATTTATTTGGGTGTCCGGGCCTGTAAATTGGGCTGTTTTCTTTTTGTCCCTCAAAAGCCTGAGAAACTCCCCCATCTAATTTTTGTGACTCAGACGGTTTTCCATCTGCTGGCAAAAATGTTTTTTTTTTAAATATATTAAAAAATCCCAATAAACGGTGATGTTAAAAAAGAAAAGAATCAACATAATTTCTCCTGAGCATGGAAGGGTTTTTCAGTTCATGTGGGGTGTTTAGTGAGTGAGACAGACAAACGGAGATATTAGGTAACAAACCCCTTCCATTCTCTACACCCGGCACTTTGTACTTTTTAGTCTATACATCATAGGCAGCAATAAATTAAGTTAGTTAGATAGATAATTTAATTTCTTTTGATTAGGTGCCAGAAATAAGCCATTGGTGAATGACAGAGTGTTTTAATGAGTCCAAAGTCTATGGAATCTTTTTCCCCCCTGCGTCAATTATAATTTCAAAGCAAAATTCCTATGAGACCAATTTATTGGGAACGTAAAGAGCCTTTTGTTCTAAGGCTCCCGGGCTGCAGTGTGCCCTACCTGACCCAGCATCTGTTTGCTTTGCAGTGATTCTGCTTACTCAGATAAGATGCTGAATGCCACAGCAGAAAGCTCTGGGGAGCAGATCTCTCTTCCTGGCTCACAATAAACATGCTGGTGCGATTACTTACAAAAAAGATAAATAACTTGCACAATGAAGACTCTTTACTGATTTCTGAAGCTCTCCTGGGATTTCTAGAATAGCGTAATGTAGAATTCCTTATTCATGTATTGTAAGAGCCCAAGCTATTTCTGAGTGTGCACAACAGACTGTGAGTGAGATCCTCAGCTAGTGTAAAGTAGTGTAGATTCACTGGAACTTGGCTTGATTAACACTAGCTAAAAACCTGGCCCTGTATCTAAAAAAGATCCATTTCCAGGGCTTGAATATTCTACTTATGCTACAGAAAGGCAGCGCGTTTTGATTTCCTAAACAGGAGCTCATTGTTATTCAGTGGTGTTCACCCTGAGGGCACACGGAATATAAAGGCTCCAGGGCTGCCCTCTGCCCAGCCTCAACAACAGAAAATATTTATTTACCCCATTGCCCATGCACAGCCCTCCTCACCTTACCCATCCCATTGTCACGTTGCTGTTCTGCCAGTATCTTGACCTTTCCTTGTCCCTGACCCCAGCTGCGGACTCAGCACTTTAAGGTACAGAACAGGTCTTTGAGTTGAGAGTGCTCAGCCGGGGCCGGCTCTCCAAGCATGTGCTTGGGGCGGCACTTCGGCTCCTTTTTTTTTTGTCTTGGGGCGCAAAAAGCCGGGAGCCGGCCCTGAGCGGAGGTGAGCTGCAGCGGTGGGGGCGCGGGGAGGGCAGCAGGAAGTAACCTTGGGGGGGGAGGGAGGGCAGAGGAACTGCCCCCCACCGCCGCAGCTCACCTCCGCTCCACTGCTCCCCTGAGCGCGCCGCCGCCGCTCTGCTTTTCCCCCTCCCTCCCAGGCTTGCCGCGCAGATCAGCTGTTTTGCAGCAAACCTGGGAGTGAGGGGGGAGAAGCGGAGCAGCGGTGGCACGCTCAGGGGAGCAGGCGGAGCGGAGATGAGCTGCGGAGGCGGGGGGGCACAGGGAGGGCCGCAGGAAGTAACCTTGGGGGGGCAGAGGAACTGCTCCCCTCCCCAGCTCACCTCCGCCTCCTCCCCCAAGCGCGCTGCCACTCCACTTCTCCCCCTCCCACCCAGGCTTGCCTGGGAGGGAGGGATAGGAGGGGAAATGCGGCGCGCCCGGGGGAAGAGGTGGGGTCGGGGATTTGGGGAAGGGGTTGGAATGGGGTGGGGAAGGGGGCGGGGTGGGATGGGACCGGGGGGGGGGGCGCGGGAAAATTTTTTTGCTTGGGGCGGCAAAAAACTTGGAGCCGGCCCTGTGCTCAGCACCTCGTTGGATTGCAGCCTCAGGCTGTTACCTCTCTGGGGCAGTGACCCTGCCATTTCTTTACCAGACTGTGCAGTGTCAGGTGTACCTGTGGCATTTATCAGTCACATCTAATGCTAGTAATAATGGAAACAACCTCAGTATATTGTGTGTTCCAATGATACCATGTCTGTTATATTTACACTACAGCTGGAATCAAACGTGGATCAGTTCCACTGGAAATTCCAATTTTACAGAAAAAAACATTGTTCAGAATCGGTGCTTGTGAACATTTGACTCGGGATCCCTTTGTGTGGTACCAGTCCTCTCTAGCCAGGATGCCACCATTCAATGCTTGGGCTTTTTCATCTTCCTTCCTATGTGAACCATTTTAACGGAGTCTGCAATTTAACAATTCCAACCCCATTTCTCCAGTTAATTAAGCTTGGGCTGTATTTTAATTCTATCCTCCAAAGTATCTGTGATTAAGTATCTTCCCACCTTCAAAGCCCAGCATCACTATCCACTCTGTGCTTCAGCAGAGGAAATGATGAACAGGACTGGCCCCTGTGATATCCCATTTGACACCCACCTCCCAATATAACACTGAGCTCCACTCAGCCCTGGCGTAAAAAGATCCAACTTCACTGAAGTCAATATAGCTCCTCTAGCTTACACCAGCACTGAATTTGGTCCTCCGTGTTCAGGTGTTTTTAGCCAGGTGGGAATCCATGTTATAATAGTGTCATCCAATCCGTATTTCTCTAATTTCTCAATAATAATGCCACGTGGAACACTATCAGACCATGTACTTAAAGGCCTATGAAATAGGTGAGCATTGCAAAATGTAGACTAAATGGATGCAACTGCAAAACATAAGCAACGTCCAACTGGATTAGACCCACCTAAACCAGCATCTATCTCTGACAATGGCCAGCATCAGATGCTTCAGAAGAAGATGCAAGAATCCTGGCAGTAGCAGATGTGGGATAATCTGCTCCCCACATAGGATTCCTCCTAATCCCTAGCGATTGGTATAAGGCCCAAAACCTCTTCCTAATTTTTTTTAGCAATAACTATCATTGCTGGATGTTCTTGTTATTCACATAAACACCCAACCCCTTTTTGAATCGTGCTAAATTTCTGTCTCTGCGATATCATGTGGCAGTGAGTTCCACAGATCTCTTATGTGTGGTGTGAAAGAGTATTGTTTTTATTGGTTCTGAATTTAACAACTTTTCATTTCTGTGAACATCCCTTTGTTCTTGAGTTAGGAGACAGGGAGAACAGAAGTTCCTGATCACCCTTCTCTAAACCATTCATTATTTAATATACATTTTTATGTCCCCACTTATTTGTCTACTTTCTAATGTAAACAGTCCCAGTCTTTTAAATTTTTCTTCATAGGAGAGTTTTTCCAGGCCCTTGATCATTCTCGTCACCCCTCTCCAAACCTCCACCAGTTATCCTACTCCTTATACATCCTAACATTTTGTTTGCTATTTTGACCACAGGTGCACACTGAACAAAGGTTTCAATTGAACTGTCTACTGTGAAGCCAAGACCTTTCCTAAATTGACACAAATAATTTAGGAGCCTTTCAGGTATACAAAAAGAACAGGAGTACTTGTGGCACCTTAGAGACTAACAAATTTATTAGAGCATAAGCTTTCGTGGGCTACAACCCACTTCTTCGGATGCATCTAATAAATTTGTTAGTCTCTAAGGTGCCACAAGTACTCCTGTTCTTTTTGAGGATACAGACTAACACGGCTGCTACCCTGAAACCTTTCAGGTGTACAAACAGTTAACATTTTCCCCTCCAAAGTGCTTTATTTGCATTTGTTGACATTGAACTCCATTTGCCATCCTGTTGCCCTTTCACCTAGCTTGGTTAGGTCTCTGTGACATTCCTCATTTTCCTCTCTGGTCCTGATTAAACTAAACAAGTTTGCTTCATCTGCAAAGTTTGCTACATCACTGCTCAATCCCCGTTCCAGATCATTAATAACTACACTGAACAACACTGGGCCTATCGAACAACACTGTATCTACTACAGAACTTTGAGGCACCTGCTGTTAACCTGTTGCCATGATGAAAATTGACCGTTTAATTCTACTCTTGGTTTTCTGTCTCTTAGCCAGTTTTTGATCCGTGACAACACTTTGCCTCTCACTCATGACTGCTTAGCTTCTTTAGTCGCTTTTTGTGAGGGGCCTTGTCAAGAGCCTTTTGAAAGTCTAAATAAACTATGTCAGTGAGATCTCCTTTATCCATTCCTCTACTGACATGGTCAAAGAATTCTCAAAGGTTAGTTCAACACCGTTTCCCTTTGCAAAAATTATGCTGGTTTGAGCCTATCTTGTACAGTGCCTAGCACTTTCTGGTGTTATAGCAATAAAAATAATAATAAATAATAGTTATCTGCTCATGCAAATGTAACACCGACAGACCCTGGTCGTTGTTGGGTGGGATTGAACCTGGGACCTTGGGAGCTAAATGCATGAGCCTCGACAACCTGAGCCAAAAGCTGTAGGCCTGTTAGCTAAGGCTGTAGAGCATACTCATTAATCTCTCTCGCTCTAAGTGGTCTCGGTGCCATTACATGGGTCAGAACACCACACCCAGGGGGTGTGTGGGTTACACAAACAGATGTGTGTGCCTTCACCTTTGCTAACTGCATGCATAGCTACCCATCTGGAAGTATAATTATTCGGCTTTGCATGCCCTCTTACCGCACCATAGCACACACAAAATGTGAAGTGCAATAATCTCGATTTACCCAGAATGTGGAGCTTTGAAAATGATTCCACAATTGTTTTTACTAAAATGAAGGTAGTCTACATCTCCTTTATCTACTAAAGGTGCTAATCCCATCAAAGAAAGAAGTGAAGTATATTAACTAACTTAATTACACACACACACACACACACACCAATATTAACTATGCAACTCATTTGACATAGGTCACTGACCAGCCGCCAGATGGCAATAAGATTCAGATCCTGTTGACCTGGGCCAGATGCAAGTTGAAACCCTTTGGCTGATCTGCTCTGCCTAGCTATTGCAGCAGTATCCCAGCTGCGATTTTTGATATCAGACATTCTGAGGTGACTTAAGGAAGGAGCGGAGTGAACAAAGCAAAACATTTTCTGTGACCGTGTGCTTGAATTTTAAAAGGAATTTCAGGCTCACTTCCCTTTTTGCTTTCCACAGGCAGTTGAGAGATTGATTTTTACTGGCAAAGATGTTTGCTGAAAATGAATTTCAAAGTCACATGCACCAGTGTTCATGGAAACCAAATTTGAAACCAGGAAGAGCATTTCCACTAGAAGCGAGTATTCCCTTAACCAATCAGAGAACTGCAGCAATACCATGTGACTGACCTAGTCAACAACACAGCACTCACTTTGAATATTCATGATCGGTCCAAAGAGTGAGCATTTTGAATAGACTTTTACCAAATATATGTGAATAATGAATGAATCTCAGGAAACTGCAACCTGTTAGTGAATACTCTGTGAGCAGAAAAAGAAGCAACATTGGGTGAACAAACTCTGCTGTGAACCATTTGTTCAGCTCCAAGATTTAAGGGCAAAGTGCTGAGTACTTTGGCCCCAATCCAGCAAAGCATATGATCAGGTGCTTAATTCTAAGCACAAGAGCAGCCCACTTGGCTACAATGGGACTGCCCACATGCTTACGTGTTTCGCTGCATTGGGTCCAGAGTGCTCAGCACTTTGAAGGATCGCTCCTTAAATGTGGAGCCCAAGAAGGAATTCAGATTAGGTTCTCGTGACATTCAGGGCGTGCATCCTATTTATCTAGTGCCCTACTTCATTTAGTTTCACTCTCAAAGTGCTGTACGCTATTGGTGTTAGGTTCAAAAGAGACTGACTTTAATTTCCCGCCCCCTCCCTGCTCCTAAATCTAGACCTGAAATCTAAGGAGGAATCATATTGTCTCATATTTTCTGTTTAAAAGACAATCCTAAGCAGCTGTGTTGCATCAAAGGAGAAATGTGGCTGTGACTGAGGCTTTTCGACTGACTCCACAGGTGCCCAGAAAGATCCATGCACTCCAGCAGAGCTTTCGTGCTTGGACAGTAAAACACAGTAAAAGAACTAAAAAAGAGCCACCGTAGCTTAACAACCATGTAAAAGAAGCAGTGAGAGATAAAAAGACTTCCTTTAAAAAGTGGAAGTCAAATCCTAGTGAGGCAAATAGAAAGGAGCATAAACGCTGCCAAATTAAGTGCAAGAATGTAATAAGAAAAGCCAAAGAGGAGTTTGAAGAACGGCTAGCCAAAAACTCCAAAGGTAATAACAAAATGTTTTTTAAGTATATCAGAAGCAGGAAGCCTGCTAAACAACCAGTGGGGCCCCTTGATGATCGAGATACAAAAGGAGCGCTTAAAGACAATAAAGTCATTGCGGAGAAACTAAATGGATTCTTTGCTTCAGTCTTCACGACTGAGGATGTTAGGGAGATTCCCAAACCTGAGCCAGCTTTTGTAGGTGACAAATCTGAGGAACTGTCACAGATTGAAGTGTCACTAGAGGAGATTTTGGAATTAATTGATAAACTTAACATTAACAAGTCACCGGGACCAGATGGCATTCACCCACGAGTTCTGAAAGAACTCAAGTGAAGTTGAGGAACTATTAACTAAGGTTTGTAACCTGTCCTTTAAATCAGCTTCTGTACCCAATGACTAGAAGTTAGCTAATGTAACACCAATATTTAAAAAGGGCTCTAGAGGTGATCCTGGCAATTACAGACCGGTAAGTCTAACGTCGGTACCGGGCAAATTAGTCAAAACAATAGTTAAGAATAAAATTGTCAGACACATAGAAAAACATAAACTGTTGAGCAATAGTCAACATGGTTTCTGTAAAGGGAAATCGTGTCTTACTAATCTATTAGAGTTCTCTGAAGGGGTCAACAAACATGTGGACAAGGGGGATCCAGTGGACATAGTGTACTTAGATTTCCAGAAAGCCTTTGACAAAGTCCCTCACCAAAGGCTCTTACGTAAATTAAGTTGTCAAGGGATAAAAGGGAAGATCCTTTCATGGATTGAGAACTGGTTAAAAGACTGGGAACAAAGGTAGGAATTAATGGTAAATTCTCAGAATGGAGAGGGGTAACTAGTGGTGTCCCCCAGGGTCAGTCCTCAGACCAATTCTATTCAACTTATTCATAAATGATCTGGAGAAAGGGGTAAACAGTGAGGTGGCAAAGTTTGCAGATGATACTAAACTGCTCAAGATAGTTAAGACCAAAGCAGACTGTGATGAACTTCAAAAAGATCTCACAAAACTAAGTGATTGGGCAACAAAATGGGAAATGAAATTTAATGTGGATATATGTAAAGTAATGCACATTGGAAAAAATAACCCCAACTATACATACAATATGATGGGGGCTAATTTAGCTACAACAAGTCAGGAAAAAGATCTTGGAATCATTCTGGATAGTTCTCTGAAGATGTCCATGCAGTGTGCAGAGGCGGTCAAAAAAGCAAACAGGATGTTAGGGATCATTACAAAGGGGATAGAGAATAAGACTGAGAATATATTATTGCCCTTATATAAATCGATGGTACGCCCACATCTCAAATACTGCATACAGATGTGGTCTCCTCATCTCAAAAAAGATATACTGGCACTAGAAAAGGTTCAGAAAAGGGCAACTAAAATTATTAGGGGTTTGGAACGGGTCCCATATGAGGAGAGATTAAAGAGGCTAGGACTCTTCAGCTTGGAAAAGAGGAGACTAAGGGGAGATATGATAGAGGTATATAAAATCATGAGTGATGTGGAGACAGTGGATAAGGAAAAGTTATTTACTTATTCTCATAATACAAGAACTAGGGGTCACCAAATGAAATTAATAGGCAGCAGGTTTAAAACAAATACAAGGAAGTTCTTCTTCACGCAGCACACAGTCAACTTGTGGAACTCCTTACCTGAGGAGGTTGTGAAGGCTAGGACTATAACAGCGTTTAAAAGAGAACTGGATAAATTCATGGAGGTTAAGTCCATTATGGAGATGGATGGCAGGAGAGAGATCACTTGATCATTGCCTGTTGGTCCACTCCCTCTGGGGCACCTGGCATTGGCCACTGTCGGTAGACAGGATACTGGGCTAGATGGACCTTTGGTCTCACCTGGTACGGCTGTTCTTATGTTCTTATGACAGCAGGTAAAAGGAGTGGCCCTGCAGAGAGCTAGATCTGAGTGAGCAATAACCATTTTAAAATCTATTGGAAACTTCACTGGGAGTTAAGCAAAGCATGAGAGAAAAATGTTGATCATGTTGTGACACCCTGGCATCCCAATATTCACCACTGTCATGTAATTGGGATATGTTTTGAACAAAGTGTGCCTTGTGAGGTGTCATTCTAAAAGTCTTCATCTGCTAGACAGTAATATCTCGATGGATTGTATGTGCTAACATTGTATGTGAAGTTATGAAGTTTGGCTATGTATATGCTACTGAAACATGTTGTGAGATTGGAAACACCCACAAGCAGCCTTTCAGGTACAATAGTAAAAAGGCCAAACAATATTAATGGCTTATTGAGGAAATGCACACAAACACAAGTATTACCCCAGGAACTGTGTACAATAGAAACCTCTCAGAGATAGCACTACACAATGGGAACTGTTTGACCCAGGTCACAGCAAAAGAGCTTTCCAGCAAGTGGGCAGAAGATATAAAAGGAGGACAATGACATCATGATGGGACCTCACTCTCCCTGCAACAACACACCTGGAAACACCTGAGGGGCAAGGACTGAATGTGGGAAGTGATGGTCCCAGGCTAGAGGGATTTTTAGCTTGTGTATGAAAACCTGGGAAAGCTAAGCTGCAAAGTCAAGACAGCTTGTGTCTTAAGAATCTGCCAGCCTGTTTATCACTCAAGGTGAGAATTTGCTAATTCATATCCTACCTATCTAGTGTGTTAAACTCAGTTTGCGGTTTTGTTTATATACTAAGGTAATCTGCTTTGATCTGTTTGCTATCACTTATAATCACTTAAAATCTATCATTTGTAGTTAATAAACTTGTTTTGTCTAAAACCAGTGTGTGGGGAAATTATAACTTGGGGCAGAAAGCTGTTGCATATCTCTCTCCACACTGAGGGAGGGGGTGAATTTTAGGACCTTACGCTGTACAGTTTCCTGTGCAGCACAAGACGGTATAACTTTGGGTTTACACTCCGGGGAGGTGGTAGGGGGGTGTGCCTTAGCAACTGGGAGGTGCCTTAGCTGAGCCTTCCCCGGCAGAGCTGATCTCAGCATCTGTGTGAAGCTGCAGCTCGGTGTATTCCTATTTGTGTGTATGCTGGTAAAATAGCAAGCTTGGAGTGCTTGGCAACTTATCACAGTACCACAGGGTGAAAGGGAGCCCAGGCTGGTGGGTCAGGCAGTCTCAGTGGTACCCTAGTTCCAAGTGGCACCCTGGGGGAAACCCGTCACACATGTATAGATCTAATTAGAAGATATGGGGAGTTTCTGCACAATTTGAAGTTGCTGAATTTGCCCAGTTGACAGGGTGAGAAAAGGGAATTATCTTAGTCAACCAGCAAAATACACACAAATCAATACCTTGTCATTTTGGGCAGACACCACTGACTTAATTCCTGCTATATGCTTCTAATGAACAAAACGACTATTTAACGTTCACTTGATCTGCAGAGCTGGCCAAGCAGAAATGTTTTTAGCCATCCAGACATCCTGGCTTTAAATGTGACCTGAAAGTGTTGATCACCCAGGCAATGAAGTAAAGTTCAGTGGAGTTTAATCTTTTTTGAATTCACTTTTAGGACATTTCCTGCTCTTCCTACATGAGGCACTAGCCTAAACAAGCTGTAATTTAGATCATGTCTCTAAAACTGCTGTTGAAGTGGGAAAATCAATCTGTACCTCACCTGAACAAAGGTAGTGGGGCAGGACACATGTGCCATCACTGACGGTGTTATTTACACAGAGAAAAATAAGCAGGGCCTGGCTGAGAGCCAGGATGGACCTCGTGCCAGATGGAAACCAAATCTCATATCAGCTGATAGGGACTGATATGTGATTGCAAGGTTGAAGCAAACAAGCTCAGTAATTCCTGAAAGAGCTTCCCAAAGACAGACTGCCGTCTAGCTGATCAGTACATCACAGTGCATATATCTACTGCAACAAATCATGGAGGGTGCCATTTTCAGAGCACTGGCCCCACTCTGTTCCCAGGCAAGTCAGTGGAAGTTGACTTCAGTGGGAGTTAGGCCAGTGCTGAGTGCTTCTGAAAATCGCACCTTTATCTGTGATACATGCAAGCCTACCTTCTACTAGACAGCCCCGTGTGGTGGTGAAAGACAGGCCATGTTTAACTCTCCCCACGGCATAGACATGTGCATCCTATCCTATGTTGGAAAATACCACTGCCTCTGCTTCTGTAAATGCTGCAAGTTCCTGCCACATGTTTCAACCTACCTATCTGGAAGATATTTTCATTTTTTAATGTGAATATTAAATGCAAAGAGACACTGTCAATTTGAAAATAATATTTCTGCCTGAATGCTTTCAAGAGACAAGGTGGGGGAGGTAATATCTTTATTTGGACCAACTGCCATTAGTGAGAGAGACAAGCTTTCGAGCTACATAGAGCTCTTCTTCTAGCTTTGTGTAGCCGGAAAGCTTCTCTCTTTCTCATCAACAGAAGTTGGTCCAGCAAAAGATATTGCCTTGCCACTCTAATGTTTTGGGACTCACACGACTATAACACTGCGTACACCAATGAATTCTTTGCACACAGTCTTGCTACAAGTAACAACTGTATTCACTAAAACTGAAAGAAGCTAAAGAGATTCATTTTTCTCCATGTTTCATTTGTTCATTTGAACTTACTTGGACCCTGAGTCTTCATTTACCCTAAGTCTCCTTGCAAATTTATCCCCACTCAGACGCCCCTTATGCTGCCAGAGTGGTGTAAAGGGGCCCTAGAGTAAATGAAATCAGACTCCATGTTTCACTTGTTCCATGTATTAGTTTCCCAGGCGACGGTCACGTAGCAAGTGGTAGGAAGGGTGGATTAGTGGCTAAGACATTGGTGTGGGGTGCACAAGCCTAGGGTTCAATTGCTGATTTAACCACAAACTTCTTGTGTGACCTCGGACAAGTCACTTATTCTGCCTCAGGCCGTAATTCCCCATGTATAAATTGGGGCAAATATTTCCATACCCCACTGTGCTGTTGAGAGGTTCAAATCCTTTAGTGATTGTGTGGCACTCAAATACTATGGTAATAAGGACCCAGACAAGGGGGAAACTAAGTGAAATGGCTTTTATATGTAAGCAGGGTCTAAATGAACTCTCCTATGACAGCTAGGTGGGGTGGGGGAAGAGACTTTAGGGGCAAACTGTATTTACATGAACACACCTACTCTGTGTAGGTATCTAGCAGACAGGAGCTATGTAGCTCCAAGTGATCAGCTTTGGCTGGTGTTGGGTTACAAATCACTTTTGTGCTGAATGCAGGGGTAGTGAAATGTTGTTATCTTCATTGTATGACTAAAGGGGAGCAGAACTGTGCAGGGCTTGTCCTGTTTGAGAGGTCACCCTCAGCTGAAAGGAACTCGCTAAGCCAGGGGCTCGAATGCCAGACTCCTGTGAAAGACAAAAGGGTGGGGACTTGTATTCTAGCCAGGAGGTGTGGCCTCTTCCTGAGGGTCTCTGGTTTGGTTTAACCTGTTCTGCCCCACTGTTCAAAGATAGACCTAAATAGGCTTTATTAGGAGCCTTTTGTTATTTCAAATACTCAATAAAAGCTGAAATCACTTATAGAGGGTCAATGTTTCTGCCCAGCCTGCTGAGAGCTAAAAATCACTAAGAGACTGATCTACGGAGGTTACGGCAGAGAGGTAGGTGGCAGCAGAAGGTAACTGACATGCAGCTGGTGCAAGCAGTGAGCAGTTGGCTGGTGGGAGCGGCTGGAGAAAGTGGCAAGCAGGTGGCTGGTGGGGTGGCCAGGTAGTGAGGAACAGTGACTGGTGGGGTAGACAGGTGGCGAGGAACAGCAGTTGGTGGGGCAGCCCGCAGAGAGGAACCGTGGCTGGCAGTGTGGCCAACAGAAAGGACCTGCAGCTGGCAGGGCGGCCAGCCAGAGCAAGTGCTCACAGGGTGAAGCAAGCAAGGTGAACTCACATAGATGCACCTCTGAACCCTGGGTCCCCACTGACCAAGACAACCACTGTGAGTGGGGTGTGGTGAGGGAGCAGAGAGGGGCACAGTAAAGGAACTTTTGGTTGTAGAACTCAAGAACATGAGGCAGAAGGCACCACCCCACGCACTCTGGAGTGGGTGTCCTGCTCACAGTTTAATGTTTATGAATTTGGCTTGTGGCATTTTCCCTAATTAGTGTCGGGTGACTTCCCTCCTTTCATTAAAAGTTTCTTTTCTACACTCAGACTCTGTGCTTGCGAGTGGGGAAGTATTGCCTCTCAGAGGCACCCAGGGGTGGAGTGTAATTTTCCCAGGTTACTGGATGGGGGCTCGAGCCAGTTCTGCATTGTACTGTTGAAAAGGAACGCCTACATATTGAACCCGTCCCTGGTTGCTGCCGGCTCCGCCTGGCAGAAGGGTTACATATAGATATCAACAAGGGAGCAGAGAAGCCCTTATAAAGCATTTTTGAAGATTTTTTTTATGTCATGATATAGTGGTCCTGCTTCTGCACCGTTCTGCACTCTGTGAAATCACTTACCCCATCTTGATTTGGGCATTTGCACTGCTCTACGTGACTGCACAGGGTACAGGGTGCTAGAGATTCAGACCTACAGAGGACAAGGTGGCAGAGAATCAGGCTCACAGTTTAAAGAGGGAGCCATCAGAAAATGGACATGTTTGTAATTAGTATAGTCTCAGCCATCTGCTGCTTGGGAGCAGATGTCAACTATTTACCAGAAGTCAAGAGAGATTAAACGAGGAGAGGGGAAGAGTAGACCAAGACACTGAAAACAACCTTTGACAAGTGACCAAGGCCAAGGACAGAGATTTAGAGGGGGTTGGATTAAGCTTTAGCATTATCCAATTTAAATCCTCAAGAGAAATTAAATTAAACTGTGGGATATCTTGACTGCTACCTCTATCAGGACTAAATAGTCACGCAAAGGGGGGCAGCTTTGGACAATTAATTAAACTACATGGAAAAAACCCAGATGTGCCTGAGGATCCCATTAGATCTACAAAGTAGGGCAGGGACTGTTAGCAGAGGTGCTGGAATCCTTCAGATGTAGGAGGTCCCCTAATGGAGGGGATCATGAGACACATACAGAGAGCCTCGAACAACAAACACACCTTTGCAAAATCAAGCTTGAGACAGAGCTCCTTTAAGCAGTAAGACCTAACATGGTATCATAGAATTGGGGCGGGGAGGGTGGGGGGGAGGATTACAGCCTGGTTTGAGTGGCATTAGGAAGCAGAAAGCTGGAGAGTGAGTGACTTTAACCTCTCCAGAAAAGCAATAATTGCCCCGAAACTGCAACATCTTGACTGGTTTATTGCTCATACAAAAAGGAATGTACATGTAAGATTGGGTGACAGCCCGAGGAGAGTCGCCAGGGCTGGCTGATTTGGGGATTCAAACACCAAGGGACACCACAACTGCAAGTCTTTTAGGGCATGTCTTCGATTGCTCTGGGAGCAAGCCTTCCAGCCTGGGGCCACAGACTTGTGTTAGCGGGGCTCATGCTAGTGCTCTAGAAATAGCTATGTAGATGGTGCTTTTCAGCTGCAACTTCTACCCAGTTAATTTTAGGATGTTAGCGCAAGCCTGTAGACCCAGATGCAGACTCGATACCAGATGCAGTGTAGATATGCCCAGACAGAGTTTAATTCCAATTTACTGGAAAGCTTCTCTCATCACAGAACAGATCGGTGTCTGCAGGGGATGCTATGGCCACAGTCAGACTCACAAGTATTCATTCAGGGTCCCTCCCAGTCCAAGCCAGTACTAACATGAAGAACCAGTTTAGTGAAAAACACTGTAATGCAGAAATTTTGTTTTTAAGGTTTTGAAACAGACCCATTTTTCAACTTTAAAAACTTATTACTTTAAAAAAAATTGTCCATAATTGTTCTGGAAGAGATCTTCAAACATGATAGAGAAAGTTTTCTGGTATCAAATATCTAGGTTTTTGGTAAATGAAAAACGTTGATACCCATACTGATCACATTATCATCAAACTTTTACATATATTTTTTCAAGCCAGTTGTATTTTGCAAAAAATGAAGTTTCGATGTTGACAATTTTTTGCAAGAAATGTTGGGAAAAAAGAAGCTATTTCTAAATGAAAACCTGATGACTTGCAAAATGTTTATCAGGTCTAGCATGGATCACTGGAAAACAGGGACCTTTCAACTGCGAGTTCAGCTAGAATGTGTTCCTTCCTGGTAGCAAAGCCCTGTCCTGTTGCCGACTATAACCCAGGAATGGGTGAACCTCAACACAGTGGGATCTGGGGTTTGCTTTGGAGAACTTTTTAGATGCACTTCCAAAGTCTATCTTAACTCTATGAACCATGTGAGCTGGAAATCTCATAAGAACAGGCATTCTTGTAAATGTCTACTTCTGGCCCCAGAAATTATGAAAAGATAGCATCTCTTGGAGTGTTTTGGAACTTCCGCATTAAATCCAAGCAAGGAAACAGAAGTGGGAAGGGGATTCATAGATTCCAAGGCCAGGTGGGACCATTATGATCATCTAGTGTGACCTCCTGTATAACACAGGCCAGAGAACTTTCCTAAAATAATTCTTAGAGCATAGAACATTAGGAGGGCAGGGGGAGACTTGCCTAAATATTTCAGAATCATGAAAAGTGGTTTGGTTTAAATTAGGTGGAAGTTCAGGTGGATGTGGAAGATCTTCTTCTGTCCCTAGTATGTTGAGTGATGATCAGGAAATTTTTAATGAAATGTTTTTCTGTTGAGAAATGCCAAATTCATCAAAACCAAAATTTCATGGGAAAGGGTGTCCATTTCAACCAATTTCCCATTCTGAAACATTTTTGAGAAAAAAAATTAAAACCTTTCAAAATTGTCAAAATGCCCCATTTTGACAGTTTCACAACGAAAAGTTCTGGGGTTTGGCTCAAAAGACTTTTCAGTTAGAAATGTAAGTTAATTTATAGTATTTTTTAAAAAAGAAAAAAGGTCAAAATCAAAACAAAAAGTTTACGACTCTAACATTTATTTTCAATGATCAGTTTGCAAAATTTTTCAAGATTTCAACTTTTCATCCCAGTTTGGAATGGGAGAAATTTCCAAAATTTCAAAAAAATGTCAGGAGGCGAGATCTAGCTCCTGCTCCACTGTACGCATGACATCAGTGAAAGCTAATCAGAAAATGCTAGTTGTGTCCAGATGCAATTTTATATATAGCCCTCGCATGCAAACAGATGTTATTCTTCCATCCATCAGAGCTTGGAATGGTTCAGCTGAGCTGGCTCTTCTTGGGTGTTCTTGCCCTGCTCCAGGTTCTGTATACCCCAGTGAAGGAGATCTGACCAGGGTATGACCAATGTATTGAGGGACAAACCATTTCCGCAACGAAAATGGTTAGGGGTACGGAACGGCTGCCATATGAGGAGAGATTAATAAGACTGGGACTTTTCAGCTTGGAAAAGAGATGACTAAGGGGGAATATGATAGAGGTCTATAAAATCATGATTGGTGTGGAGAAAGTAAACAAGGAAGTGTTATTTACTCCTTCTCATAACACAAGAACTAGGGATCATCAAATGAAATTAATAGGCAGCAGGTTTAAAACAAACAAAAGGAAGTATTTTTCACACAACGCATAATCAACCTGTGGAACTCCTTGCCAGAGGATGTTGTGAAGGCCAAGACTCTAACAGGGTTAAAAAAAGAACTAGATAAGATCATGGAAGATTGGTCCATCAATGGCTATTAGCCAGAATGGACAGGGATGATGTCTGTAGCCTCCTTTTGCCAGAATCTGGGAATGGGTGACAGGGGATGCATCGCTTGATGATTACCTGATCTGTTCATTCCCTCTTGGGCACCTGGCATTGGCCACTGTTGGAAGACAGGATACTGGGTTAGATGGACCTTTGGTTTGACCCAGGATGGCAGATCTTATGTTCTTATGATATTTACCATTCGTTAATTAGACAGAGCAATACTTGCCCTCAAGGACAGAACAGTGAGATGACATGGATAGAGCTGAGGAAGCTTTTGGCAGTTGAAATATGCCTAAACCGTCCAGTGTGTAAAAGTACCAACCCTGTAATTTGGTGCTGAAAGGGCATATTGAAACCCCATGCAAAGTTATCAGAAATTTGCTAGTGACTATGACACAGCACTGCAAAGGAACCCATTTTCTATCCTCCTATTTATGAATATAGCGTTATCCACATAATCAACATGTCACACCTCCCTCATAAACTGATGGGAGAACTCTAAATTTTTATGTTTATTTACACCCATTTCTTTGCAAAAACACTAGAAGACAAACTCTGAGCTCCAAGCAGTTCACAATCTCACTCTGTCTGATACAACCCATATGACAAATGGCCTGGCACAAAAGCAGACAGTGAAGAGGAGAGAAGAAATCAGTTCTGGACGGCTAAGCTAAAGGAGTGTTTGCAGAGCGAACCTCGGTAAAGAGTGAGAAGGGCAGGGGTTTCTGGGAAAGGAGGGTAGTGGGGTGAAGGTCTGCAGAATGATGTACAGTGTAAACAGAGATCATTTCACCTGTGTTTGAATTGTGGAACTGTGGCCAACTTTGCACCAGTATCACACTAGTGCTGGGAGGGGGCAAAAGGGGGAGTGAATACGAATATTGTATCCCGTTGAGATGAGAGGGTATTTGGGGTTTTGCACCAGCAGAATTAAATATGAACCAGTATTTACCAAGACACTATGGCTGACACCCTTGTGCTGAGGGGCATATAATGTTCAGTGCTGCAGAGAGCTTTCTTTTTCTCTTTTGTCCCCCTAGCTTCCTCCTCCTTGTGAGAGTGGGCAAGCTTAGTGTTATCCCACAGCTGAATCCCTTTCCTTACTCTGTTCTGCTTTCCCTGTTCCCTTTTAAATTACCGGGACCTGTCCCTGCCTGCCTCTCTGTACCAGGAGCTGTGGTTGCCTGGAAAACAATCCAATATGGAGGACAATCCTTTTATAGAATAAGCCCCTTTCCCAGGAGGGCATATGCCAAAGCTCTAGGGCTGTTTCGTCTGTGCTGATCAAAGTCACTTTTGCATCCACAATTCAGGTCACTTTGACACACACAACACACAAGAACACACAAGTACCGATGCATGATCTGCAGGTGCAGTCAGGTAAGTAAACGTCCAAGCAGCCTAAATGGCACATACAAATAATTGCGGGTGTTAAACTGTAACTGCAAATTGCAAGTATAAAACTAGAGGCCAACTTCTGACAATCTGGTTCCGCATTTGTAATAATACATAAGAGACTGTGTTGCACTAAAATGACAGGCTACTGGAGGTTTAAAGGCAATATTTTTGCTGCTCACTAATTGCTGTATACTAAGTAAAGAAGCAGTTGTTATTAACCAACAATTTTAGAAGTTCCAAGACATAAGAAAACCCAAGGGTGAAAATAAATCCCAAAGACTCGTTCTAACCACTGTTGTGAAAACACAAGAGGTTTCCAGCAGTCTGTGATGCCACTTTCATAGTATGGCAAGGGACCTTAACCAAAAAATTAGCAAGCTTTAACTATGCTAAACATATCATCTTAGGCAACAGAGGGTCCTGTGGCACCTTTAAAACTAACAGAAGTATTGGAGCATAAGCTTTTGTGGGTGAATGCCCACTTCATCAGACGCAAGGTGTGTCTGATGAAGTGGGCATTCACCCACAAAAACTTATGCTCCAATACTTCTCTTAGCCTTAAAGGTGCCACAGGACCCTCTGTTGCTTTTTACAGATTCAGACTAACACGGCTACCCCTCTGATACATATCACCTTAGGTTAGCAAAGTTTTAGTCAATGTCCAAGCCTTCAGATTTAGACTTTCAATCAAGGGACTAATTACCAGTGCTTTGGAGAGCAGAGATCTCAAATTTAATGAGACACTCTTAACACAGAGCTAACGACTTCAGATATCTAAACGTTCTAAAATCCAGGAAGGGTGATAACAAAGGGAAGTTTATGCAAATATACCCCCCACTTTAGGGTTTGCTTAAAAGAAACCAGGGTGCACCATCCCTGCAAGTGCTTTGAAATTGTGATGTATCTATTATTCGGGGGCAGATCCTGAGTTGCTGCAGATGGGTGTAGCTCCATTGATTTCAACAGAGCTACATGGATTTAAAGAAGCTAAGGGATTTGGCTCCATGTTTATGGCACCAGAGTTGTGCTCACTTGGGGTCTGCTCACACTGCAATGAGAGGTGCGACTGCAGCACAAGTAGACATGCCTGAGCTACCTTTGGTCTAGCTAATTTGAATAACAATAGCAGTGAAGCCCTGGCAGCACTAGCAACAGCTTGAGCTGTACAAGCCCACCTGGGACTTGTTTAGATGTATATTCGAGTGGCTAGTCCAAGCTGCTGCACTTGCTGCTGCAGCTTTCTTGCTAGTGTTATTTGAGCTAGCTAGATCAAAGCTAGCGTGGGTATGGCTACATGTGCTGCAATCACCCGTCTGACTGCAGCGTAGACATACTCTTGGATTCATCCTCCCCTTCCTGTGTTAAAAGCCAGGAGAACGCAAGTGAACTAGTTCAGATAAAGCAGGAGTGACCCACACATCAGCCGTCACACAAACTGGAGTGGAACCAAAACTTTTACAGGGCTCAGAAAAATTTGGATAACTTTAATTTTTTTTCTTAATTTTCTCAGTTCAGGATCAGAAGCAAAAGTGCCAAAATACTGTGAGAAAGGCTCTATCCACATCCTGACACCAAACATTTCCTCAGCGAGGCTGTTATGAGATCTCCAGTTCTTCACTCCAGACGTTCTAAGCATCTGAACTTTGGTGTGTTTATGTGACTCAAACTTCTCAGCCTTCGTTCCATATCATCTCCCCAGGATACCAGAGCAAAAGAAATAATGTCATGAAAGCACCAGGGACTAAGAACAGGAGGTACCAAAGATCAATACAGACCTCTTGGTTCAATACCACTCCCCACAAAGAGGTAAAGGCAAAATCAGAGAACAGATACCTGAACTCAGGCTGATGTGATACACTCATGGTCACTTACTATCTAGACAGCTTGGGGCAGTGTCACATCAACTGTAGCCCTGGTTCTGCAAACACTCCTGCATGTGAGTAGCTTTACATGCTAAAGAAAGGGGGAACATGGGGCAAAGGGGTGGGACACTGAGCTCCTCCTGTGCTAAAAGTGCCCCACTTTTTTCCATTGCTTGAGGGAACAGCGTTCCCCCGCCACACACACACACCTCCTTGGCTGATGCGGTGATAGCATCCCTTCCGTTTCATAAATGGTAAGGCCAGAGGAGACTGTTATGATAATATAGTCTGACATCCTGCATAACACAGGCCAGAGAACTCCACTCAGTGCCAACCTGCTTATGTGTGTAAAGTTATACATGTGTACAAGTGTGCGTAGTCTGGGACCCCGCGTCTGCATAAACCAAGCACCACGCTTGGGTATTTCTCCCACACACAGCTGCTCTGATTATTTCAATCATTCTGAAGGTTCTGAACACCACATCTCCGTAGTGGGCTAGTATTCCACTGGGAATTTGAAGCTGTTGTGGATACAACTGTTGTCACCAACAGGCCCCCTAAATGTGTGCTAAGATGATTTAACTGTTAGGGTAGATGGCGCAACACCGTTTTCAGCATCAGCATGGAATGGCAGTGTTGGCACTACCCTTTTTAACTCTAACATTTTCCACTGTGACTACAACCAGTGCAGCAGAAACCATGGAAACCTTAGGCCTGTGTACACGAGAAATGTGCCCCGGTGTAACTTAATCAGTGATTTTAAATTTATTTAGTTAAACTTGGGCAAACACTCATATTTCACTTTAAAGAGTGACTTACTTTTGTTTATCTTAAATCAAAATCTAACTGACTTAAGATGAACCCAAATAAACCTGGATTAAACTGAAATAAGAATGTTCACATGGATTTTTGCACTTTTTAAATTAATATAACAAGTTTTAAATTATTTTAAATTTATCTTTAGTTTAAAGTGACCACTTTAGTTAAGCCAATGCAAATTTCTTGAATACACAAGGCCTCAGAACAGACCAGGTGTTAAAACCAGCATGTTGTGTAACCCTTCTCAGGTCTAAGCAACCCCGTGGTTCTAGCACTGGCAGTGGACAGAACTTAGTCTACGCTTAATGCTCCAAGTGTCGCTACAACCATAGGAAATTATAGGAGCATTTAGGCTAGTGTGGACCAGGCCACTGTTTGACGGAGTCTTGGTTCCACCAAGTTTTCACACCTGCAGAAGAACGCAACCTGATATAACACAAATTTGGCTATAACGCGGTAAAACAGCGCTCGTGGGAGCGGGGGGCAGATCATAGCAAGTTCAATATAACGCGGTTTCACCTATAATGCGGTAAGATTTTTTGGCTCCCGAGGACAGCGTTATATCGGAGTAGAGGTGTATTGGCATCTAATAATTCAGGGCCTGAGACAACTCCAATTCAAGCCCATGGAAAAAGCTCCCACTGTGTTGGGTCCTTATTCACTAAATGTAGCCCTTTGTTCTGTTTGTGAACTGGCTGTGATTTTGTATTACTGCCTTTGTTACTCGAAATTATTCAATGAATGTTTTAGGCCAATATATTCCAGCCTATGGGGCTTTTTTGTGAATGGTATGGTGTGACTCTTCATTAGATTATTCACTCGGCACTGCTACCAGGACACCAATTGTAAATGGCCAGCTGATAAAGGCTAGGCAGGTGACTGGTAGGGATTTTACAATATCATTAATAGCTCTTGTTTATTTGGATTCAAAAAACAAAAACAAAAACCTCAAACCAGCAAATGCTGCACATAGCCAATGTACATAGTGCTGAGGAATTGGATAATATCCCTTTAAATAGTTTGTGGGATTGCTAATGGCACTGAGCTGCACTAGAGGGGTCACAACCTATTTAAAGGGATAACAGAATCAAAGGACTGGAAGGGACCTCGAGAGGTCATGACAGGACTAAATATTATCTAGACCATGCCTGACAGATGTTAGTCGAACTTGCTCTTAAAAACCTCCAGTGATGGAGATTCCACAGCCTCCCCAGGCAATTTATTCCAGTGCTTAACCACTCTGACAGTTAGGAATTTTTTCCTAATGTCCAATCTAAACCGCCTTTCCTGCAATTTAAGCCCATTGCTTCTTGTCCTATCCTCAAAGGTTAACAAGAACAATTTTTCTTGCTCCTCCTTGTAACAACATTTTACAAACTTGAGAACTGTTATCATGTTCCCTCTCAGTCTTCTCTTTTCCAGACTAAACAAACCCAATTTTTTTCAGTCTTCCTTCATAGGCAGCGTGTCTGTCATGGAAGTCACAGATTCCGTGACTTTCCGTGACCTCTGTGACTTCTGAAATGACCGCTGCTGGGGCAGTCTCAGGCCACTACGTCCCCCTCCAGCAGCAGCAATAGTTTGGGTGTAGGAGGGGGTTCAGGACTGGGGGTTGGGGTGCAGGGCAGCGCTTACCTGAGGGGAGCTCCTCGGAAGCAGCCAGCGTGCCCCTGCAGCTCCTAGGTGGAGGGGCCAAGGGGCTCTGCATACTGCCACTGCCTGCAGGTACTGCCCTAGCAGCTCCCACTGGCTGTGGTTCCTGGCCGATGGGAGCTGTTGAGTCGGTGCTGGTGCTGGGGGCAATGCACGGAGACCCCTGGTCTTCCCTCCCCGTAGAAGCTGCAGGGACATGCCGGCTGCTTCCAGGGAGCCATGCGGAGCTGGGTAGGAAACCTGCCAGTCCCACCAACCCTTCCCCTCCAGCACCCACAGTGGTCCTGGGCTGCCTCCCCCCTCAGCACCCGCGGTGTCCCTGGGCCACCCCCTCCCAGAGCACCCGCAGCCCCCTGCCCAAGTTTTAGTTAGGGATATATAGTACAAGTCACGAATAGGTCACGGGCCATGAATTTTTGTTTACTGCCCATGACCTGTCCATGACTTTTACTAAAAATACCCGTGACTAAAACGTAGCCTTACTAATAGGTCACGTTTTCTAGACCTTTAAAATTTTTTGTTGCTCTTCTCTGGACTTTCACCCATTTGTCCACATCTTTCCTGAAATGTGGCACCCAGAACTGGACACAATACTCCAGTTGAGACCGTATCAGCGTGAAGTAGAGCGGAAGAATTACTTCTTGTGTCTTACTTACAACACTCCTGCTAATACTACCCAACTCCTATATATTACAGAGTAATGGAGTTTTACCACGGACTTCAATGGGAGCAGAATTAGGCCAGTGCTGAGCACTTCTGAAAATTCCCTCCCTTAATTCAGATTGTAAATGGTTTAGGGCAGGGATTGTCTTTTACTATGTGCATTTACAGTGCCTAGAACAGTGGAGCCCTGATCTTTTGGGGCCTCTGAGCATGACTGTAATACAAATGATTAATTATTAATTATTATTAATTATTATAACAGTGTGGTTGGTCCTCGCAGCCCAATGGGATCAAATTCTGGTCTCTGTCACACAGATGATAATCTAGAGCACAGTGGAGTTACTCTGGATTTGTATCCAGATAACTGAGGTCAAGATCTGGCCTCTGGTTCTGTTTCTCTTCTTTGAGTGGATAATTAAACAAAAGGAGGGCTTGAACAAATCACTTGGAACAAGTATTCACCCATCTTTAGCTAACAGCGAAACCATTATCTATAGCACTAGTAGTATACTGCATCCAGTTCTAGGGTCCACGTTTTAAAAAGGCTGGTGAAAAACTGGAGATGGTGCAGAAAAGAGCCACAAAAATGATCTGCAGGCTAGAGAAAATGCCTTACAAGGAGAGACATAAAGAGCTGTTTAGCTGATCAAAAAGAAGATTGAGAGGTAACTTGATTACAATGTATAAGTATCTTCACAGGGAGAAAATAGCAAGACCTAAAGGGCTCTTTAATCTAGTAGAGAAAGGCAGGACAAGAACAAGTGGCTGGAAATTGAAGCCTGACAAACTCAAATGAGAAAGAAAGCACAAATTGTTAACAATAAGGGTGATTAACCACTGGAACAAACTATCAAGGGAAGTGTGGATTCTCCAACTTTTGAAGCCTTCAAATCCAGACTGGGTGCCTTTCTGGAAGGGACGCTTTAGTCAAAACACAAGTGATTGGGCTCAATATGGGGATAACTGGGTGAAACTTGATGGCCTGTGATATACAGGACAGCACTAGAAGATCTAGTGGTGCCTTTTGCTCTTAACATTTAAGAAACCCAGTTCACTGGGTCCCGCGGCTAGCAATCACTTTCTAAAGTGGGTCAATTTCTCTTGGGTGTTGATTGGGCCAATCTTCATGATACTGTTTTGGAGCAGAGTGAGTTTGGAACACAGGGACTGAAACACCAGATCAGAAGCTGGTCCATGTAATCTGCCATTGGCCCAAAGTGGGAACTTCAGAGGAAAGCAAAAAAGTAGGGCTGTCAATTAATCACAGTTAACTCACACGATTAACACAAAAAAATTAATCGTGATTAAAAAATGAATTGTGATTAATCGCACTGTTAAAGAGTAATAGAATACCAATGGAAATGTATTAAATATTTGTGAATGTTTTTCTACATATTGATTTCAATTACAACACAGAATACGAAGTGTACAGTGCTCACTTTTTATTATTTTTAAGTACAAATATTTGCACTGTAAAAATGATAAAAGAAATAGTATTTTTCAGTTCACCTCATACAAGCACTGTAGTGCAATCTCTGTATCATGAAAGTGCAACTTGCAAATGTAGATTTTTTTTTGTTACATAACTGCACTCAAAACCAAAACAATGTAAAACGTTAAAGCCTACAAGTTCACTCAGTCCTACTTCTTCGCTAAGACAAACAAGTTTGTTTCCATTTACCTGAAAGTGAGAACTGGCATTGCAAGGTATTTACATGCCAGATATGCTAAACATTCGGATGCCCCGCCATGCTTCGGCCACCATTCCAGAGGACATGCTTCCATGCTGATGACACTCATTAAAAAAATAATGCATTAATTACATTTGTGACTTGGGGGAGAATTGTATGTTTCCTGGTCTGTTTTACCCACATTCTGCCATATATTACGTGTTATGGCAGTCTCAGATAATGACCCCAGCACATGTTGTTTGATTTAAGAACACTTTCACAGCAGATTTGATAAAATGCAAAGAGGGTACCAATGTGAGCTTTCTAAAGGTAGCTATAGCACTCGACCCAAGGTTTAAGATTCTGAAGTGCCTTCCAAAATCGTAGAGGGATGAGGTGTGGAGCATGCTTTCAGAAGTCTTAAAAAGGAAGACTCCGATGTGGAAACTACAGAACCTGAACCACCAAAAAAAGAAAATATACCTTTTGCTTTTGGCATCTGACTCATGATGAAAATGAATGTGTATTGGTCTGCACTGCTTTGGATTGTTATTGAGCAGAACCCATCATCAGCATGGACGCATGTCCTCTGGAATGGTGGTTAAAGCATTGTAACCCTTCTGCCCATCTAAGTTGGCAGCAACAAGGGCCGGGTTCTGTATCTAGGGGTTCCGTTTCAATAACGCAATGCAAAACCGACTCGAGCCCCCACCCAGTGACCTGGGACAATTACATACCACCCCCTGGGTGCCTCTAAGAGGCAATACTTCCCCTCTCGCAAGCACGGAGTTTGAGTGTAGCAGAAAATGTTTAATAACATGAGGTAAACGACATCGGCATTAAATTGGAAAAACACCACAAACAGGATTCATAACACAAACCATGAGCAAAAAAACCCACCCCAGCAAATTGGGCTGTGTCCTTTCCCTTTGGTTCTTGAATCCAGCAACCCAAAAATCACCCAGAGTCCCCAAAGTCCAACACCCCCAAAGTCTCTTGGGTCCAGCAACCACGCAAAGTCCCAAAAGTCCAACAAACCCCAAAGTCTCTGTCCTTGGTCAGTGCAGTCCCAGAGTAAAAAGGGGGGCACGCAGGGTGTTAAAGGGCACCTTACATGATCCGAGGCCGGCTGGCCATCTCTCCATGGGGTTCCACCGCAGCCTTCACCACAAGTCAGTCCACTTCCTGCCGCCCCACAAACTGCTCCACTCTACAAGCTGCTCCGCTCTGTTCCCCAACCTGTGAGCCGCTCCAGCCGTCCCCACAAACAGCTCTGCTCGCTGTTCCTTGGGCCTCTCCAAGAAGCCCCGTGCCACTCACTGCTCCTCCAGTCATCCCCACAAATTGCTCCACCAGCTGCTTAGCAATATAGCCTCAGGCTCCCACACTAGTTAACACAGCACTCAGTAATCTCAGCTCTTAGTAGGGGAGCCCCGGTGCACCATTGACCCAAAGTGAATTCAGCTCAGCAGCCTATAACTAGACTCCTAATAGAATCAAAGTTAGCTCTAATATTTAATAGCAGAGAGTAGGGTGACCAGATGTCCCAATTTTATAGGGACAGTCCCGATATTTGGGGCTTTTTCTTATATAGGCTCCTATTATCCCCCACCCCCATCCTGATTTTTCACACTTGCTGTCTAGTCACCCTAGTAGAGAGAGAAGATGGTGCAATTGGTGTCAAGCCCTCAGAGGCACACCCATACTGTCAGATACAAATACCTATCCCCATCCTCTCACTTCACTGGGATTTGTAACCCATACCCCTTGTCAAGCAAGTGCTACTTAGGTAATGGTGAAGGACTCACTCAGTCCTTCTGTCATACAACAGTTCCACTGGCCTTGATTCACAGAATCAGGGTAACAAAACTTTATTCTTCCTGCCCCAATAACAGAGAAACTGGGTATCCCACACCAGCCAAAGTAACCACTTTCAGGTGCTGTTGTTTCATGCCAGGCGAGTGGGTGTGCCTATGCAAACAAGATCAGCCCCTGGAGTTCTTTTCCACACTCGCCATAATTCACCACCAGATGTCAGGGTAGAGCTCATCCTGACTCTGCTTACAGCATGAAGGGACATATGACTCTTTAGAGCATCTGGCATGTAAATATCTTGCGATGCTGGCTACAACAGTGCCATGCAAACGCCTGTTCTCACTTTCAGGTAACGTTGTAAACAAGAAGCAGGCGGCATTATCTCCTGCAAATGTAAACAAATTGGTTTGTCTGCGCGATTGGCTGAACAAGAAGTAGGACTGTGTGGATTTGTAGGCTTTAAAGTTTTACATTGGTTTATTTTTGAATACAGTTATTTTTTGTACATAATTCTACATTTGTAAGTTCAACTTTCATGATAAAGAGATTGCACTACAGTACTTGTGTTAGGTGAATTGAAAAATACTATTTCTTTTGGTTTTTACAGTGCAAATATTGGTAATAAAAATAAATATAAAATGAGCAGTGTACACTTTGTATTCCATGTTGTAACTGAAATAAATATATTTGAAAATTTAGAAAACATCCAAAAAATTTAAATAAATGGTATTCTATTATTGTTTAACAGTGTGATTAATCGCACGATTAATCGCGATACATTTTTTTAACCATGCGATTCATCGTGATTAATATTTTTAATTGCTTGACAGCCCTACAAAAAAGCAACCCTCCTTCCTCCCCCACAAAAAACTCCCAGTGCACTTAGCTGGTTGTGCAATCCTGTGCCAAAGGATGAAATATTTTCCTTGCATTCCTAAACCACAGGACTGCTCTGTTTACACGGCCCCTTGCCTCCAGTATTTTCAGGATCTTGGTGAGCATCATTAGAACACACATGCAGGCAGTTTCCTATATTGTACAGCATGGTTGGTTTGTTTTTTTTTAAATACACAGTGTGATTATGGTCTATTGTGCCCATAATCCAGGGATTAAGGGTCTTTAACAGTGTGCATTGGCCCACTTGACCAAGAGTGCCTGGTATCATGCTATTGATCTAGGGATTACAGGGGCATCTCACACCCTTTCAATGAAATCCTAGTTCTCTCTGTTGTGATTAAGCAAGTGCAAAGTGCGATGTATGTTAGCCATTGCCTGCTGTTTCTCCTTTCATCTATTCAATGGAAATTGCTAGGCCTTTCCCCTTGTGACTCAGATCAGGGCCTGGGGGTTACAAGGAAGTGTGCTGGTGTCCTGAGCCTCCTACTCTTGTTATTTCTTATTTCTATTACAGTATTGCCTCAAGACCTCAACCAGGGACTAGGACACAGGGTATAAACACCTAGCTGTCTGCCCTAGAGGGTTCACATTCAGAGATTCTGATACTGTGCAACAGCAAACAACCATACAAGTTGTGGGAAGAGAAAGTAACAGTGAAGTCAGGCACATGTGCATGACTTAGCAGTCACCATTGGAATTAGAAGAACAGGAGTACTTGTGGCACCTTAGAGACTAACAAATTTATTAGAGCATAAGCTTTCGTGGACTACAGCCCACTTCTTCGGATGCATATAGAATGGAACATATATTGAGGAGATATATATACACACATACAGAGAGCATAAACAGGTGGGAGTTGTCTTACCAACTCTGAGAGGCCAATTATAAATTTGTTAGTCTCTAAGGTGCCACAAGTACTCCTGTTCTTCTTTTTGCGGATACAGACTAACACGGCTGTTACTCTGAAACCTGTCATTGGAATTAGAGGGTTTCTGTGCTTCCCCGCTTCCCAAATTCTTCCAGGGCATGTCTCCAACTCAGACTATATCCAAGAGCATCCAGGAGGCAGCATGCTCATTCCCTGGGAGCCGGAGAGGGAAGAGCGATCACCTTGCAAGCTCAGGAGTGATTCCTGTTGACCGATGCTTGGTGGGGCATCAGCTGTAACTACCCTTGAAACCTTCTGACTCTATGGCCTGACTCTCAAATGGGCTGAGCACCAGCTGCTTTCACTGGGACCCAATTAGTTCCTTAGTCCCTAAGAATACCCAGATTTGGAGGATTATTCACTGTGCTTTATGGAGAGCTCTCCATATAACCCATGGAAGTCACACCACGCTGTACTGGGTTCTCTCTCTCTAACTGGGTTACCACGGCTCTCTTCATTTTGGTTGCAATGGCTCGGTCCTGACAGGAGAAGGGGAGGAGACCGTACCCCATGACTATTTTGGACAGCAAGATTCTAGAAAGCAGGGTCACCCTTTATGGCGGTACCACGATGTGTGCAAAAATTATACACAGTCGTTCGACACCAATGGAGACAGCTGGGAGGAGCATGCAGAATCCCGTTCAACCTGGAGGGAACATCTGGCACTGGTGGGTGCAGCTCAACATGAAGTGGCTTTGATCCAGAGGATGGAAGGAAAGCGCAAAAGAAGAAAGCAGCATGCTGTATTTGGGACTCCAACTCAGACAACACATAGATCTGTGAAACTTGTAACAAATTGTGTCGCTCTCGAATTGGGCTTGTCAGCCATGAACAGATTCATCAGGCACCTGCCCAGATCTTTTACACATACACCATGAGCCGGTGGATCAATGGCTGCCTATGCTATATTGATTTTACTCTTTAATGTGTGAAAGCTTTAATGCCAGACCCTCCAGTGCCCCGTGGCTGCATTGCACTTTGCTCTTAGTAACTCCAATATTAAAGGTATCTTAACCTGCCCAGGGAAGATCATGCATTTTAAAGCCAGGTCTGACCACCTGCATCTCTCCAGCAGCACAGGGTCCCCAAGCACCATGCTGTGGGTTCAATACTAAAAAAGTGCTATCTATGGAATTATTAACAAAGTTCCTTTGGCTCCCCACATTCATTGTTCTCCCACCCAAATACTGACTAGGCTAGTCCTTGCTTAGCTAGTGACATATGATGAGCTCACAATCCAAGGGGGTATCATCACCATTAGGCAATCTCTGGCAGCAAAGAGCTGATGTTGGGGCTCTGATGCCATGCATGCTCCTGGCAGAGCAGAGAAAAGAAGGTGAGGCCAGAATACGCTGTGCTACACTGACACTTGGCTCCCACTGTGGCTCTTACAGCCCTGGGTAATTTAGAGCCACCCTCAGGCTGATCTAACCTGGTACAGGTGCATAAATCTGTGCAACTCCATTGACTCCAGTGCTGATTTACACCAGCTGGGGATCTGTCCTGGCATCTCCATAGCAAAAGGGTAAGGTAGGAGTGACATTTATTCCTCTAATAATATTTATGTGCTGGCTGCTGAATGTTATTTGACAGGGCAAATATTTACGCTCAGTATCGCTGACAGCATCAGTAACCATGAACAGCCTTATCTGAAGAATAATCAATGTTCAGCCGAAACTCTCGGGACCCAACAGCTGATCCTAAACTATCTTGGTAGACAGAGAATCCTGGTCAAATACTCCAGTATATGTGTCTGCTTCCAATATCCGTGTTTGCATTTTTTCACAGGTGTCTTCAGGATTGGCCGTTGGGTAGAGCTGGGCAGGAAATGGGTTTCCCACCCGGGGAATATTTTTGAGAGTTTGGAATTGTTTCCCATTCTGCATCAGGAAAAAACAGAGACTTTTTTTTTTTTTAACCACAAACCAGCGAGAGGGAGCCCCACCCCTGTCTAGCCAAGGCTAGGACACTCACCTGGGCTGGGGGAGACCTGGGCTCCAGACCTTGCTCAGGTCTCCACACATCCCAGGTGAGTGCCCTGACCATCACCAAGCTACGGACTATTCTGGGGCGGGGTTCCTCTCTCTTTTTGACCAGCAATTCCATCTTGGAACCGTCCTGTGAACTGTTTCTGTTTTGACAAATCAACATTTTCCAGCAAAAAATCATGTTGTTGACAAATTCCCGACCAGGTTAGCTGCTAGGGAGAGTAGTCCCAGGGCCCTAGGGGCTCTCCTGGGGAGGCTGTTCACAGTTGATGTACGGCTGGGCACCAGTGATCTTCAACTGCCAGAAGGCAACTGGAGCTGGACACAAATTAGAGCAGTACTGAGGCTGCTGTAAACTGCTCTAGTTGTAGCTTGGCCATGATACATAAAGTTGGTACGCTGCCAAATATGCCCTCTGGCCCAGCCCCTCAAATCTGGCAGTGAACGGAATGGAACTGATTGTCAGCTGTGTGAATTTCCATTTAATACAATCACTCCCTTCTGGAAAAGCCCAGTCAAATTGAATAGGGCTGAGAATCTTTCCTTAGGAATTTTAAGCCACCCTCCTAGAATTCGACAGGACGATTCACAAAAACCTATAGAGAGGACTCTCCTCTATTACATCACACCGACAAAACTATGTTAAAAGAACATTAAGATTGCAAAGTGAAGCACTCAAAAGGTAGGAAATGCCAGACTTAACGCTGCCCATGCAACCTTAATAGGGTCCCCTTGTGTGTATACATTATGGCAGTGTTTAAGGACATGATCACATACTATTTTTTTCACAGGACCACTGCCTTGTTCAGTGCAGAGCACTCCCCTAAAGAGCAGCAATTCAGTATTTTGGCAGGGGTCCTAAGGAAAAAAATAGTGTGTGATCATGTGATTAAAAACTGTATCAATGCAAGTTCACAGGCAACCTTAAATCTGGGATTTCCTAACTTTTGAGTGCCTGACTTTGCAAGCTGATTAATGTTCTTTTAACATAGCTTGTCCCCTTTTGCACCATCTCCTCCCAGGTGTCCCAGTTCTGTTTACACCACACCATCAGCACCTCATCCCCCACCAGGTCAGTACTAGGGTTGCCAACCCTCCCAGTTTTGCTGGGAGTCTCCCAGAATCAGGCTCTATCTTCCAGAGGCTACTGAAGCAAAACCAGGAGATTTTAGGCTGCTAAAAAAGTTGCTAGGAAAAGGCAGGTGTTAGTAATGGGAGATTCGATCATTAGAAACGTAGATAGCTGGGTTTGTGATGACAGGGAGAACCGCATGGTGACTTGCCTGCCTGGTGCGAAGATTGCGGATCTCTCGAGGCATCTAGACAGACTTATGTGTAGTGCTGGGGAGGAGCCGGTGGTCGTGGTACATGTAGGTACCAATGACATAGGGAAGGGTAGGAGAGACGTCCTGGAGGCCAAATTTAGGCTGCTAGGGAAGAGACTGAAATCCAGGACCTCTATGGTGGCATTCTCAGAAATGCTGCCAGTTCCACGCGCAGGGCCAGGTAGGCAGGCAGAGCTTCAGAGTCTCAATGCGTGGATGAGACGATGGTGTAGAGAGGATGGGTTTACCTTTATTAGGAACTGGGGAAACTTGTGGGATGGGGGGAGCCTATACAGGAGAGATGGGCTCCACCTAAACCAAAGTGGAACCAGGCTGCTGGCACTAAACATTAAAAAGATTGTAGAACAGTTTTTAAACTAGGAGACGGGGGAAAGCCGACTGCTGCAGAGGAGCATGTGGCTCGGACAGAGACTTCTCTTAGGGGAGAGTCTAATGATAGAGAATCTCCAGGTTATAGTCAGGAGCAGAGGATGGAGGAGGATAATGTAAGGGCCAGATCAGATGATAAACATTCACATAAAAAAGAATCTAACACATCAGAAAAGGGCAGACAAATAAACAGTGACAAGTTTTTAAAGTGCTTGTACACAAATGCTAGAAGTCTAAATAATAAGATGGGTGAACTAGAGTGCCTTGTGATAAAGGAGGATATTGATATAATAGGCCTCACAGAAACCTGGTGGACTGAGAGCAATCAATGGGACACAATCATTCCGGGGTACAAAATATATTGTAAGGACAGAACAGGTCGTGGGGGAGGGGGGGGGAGTGGCACTATATGTGAAAGAAAATGTAGAATCAAATGAAGTAAAAATCTTAAGTGAATCCACATATTCCATAGAATCTCTATGGATAGAAATTTCATGCTGTAATAAGAATATAACATTAGGGATCTATTATAGACCACCTGACCAGGACAGTGATAGTGATGATGTAATGCTAAGGGAAATTAGAGAGGCTATCAAAATTAAGAACTCAATAATAGTGGGGGATTTCAATTATCCCCATATTGACTGGGAACATTTCACTTGAGGACGAAATGCAGAGATAAAATTTCTCGATACTTTAAATGACTGCTTCATGGAGCAGCTGGTACGGGAACCCACAAGGGGAAAGGCAACTCTAGATTTAGTCCTGAGTGGAGCGCAGGAGCTGGTCCAAGAGGTAACTATAACAGGACCGCTTGGAAATAGTGACCATAATACAATAGCATTCAACATCCCTGTGGTGGGAAGAACATCTCAACTGCCCAACACTGTGGCATTTAATTTCAAAAGGGGAAACTATGCAAAAATGAGGGGGTTAGTTAAACAAAAGTTAAAAGGTACAGTGACTAAAGTGAAATCCCTGCAAGCTGCATGGGCGCTTTTTAAAGACACCATAATAGAGGTCCAACTTCAATGTATACCCCAAATTAAGAAACACAGTAAAAGAACTAAAAAAGAGCCACCGTGGCTTAACAACCATGTAAAAGAAGCAGTGAGAGATAAAAAGACTTCCTTTAAAAAGTGGAAGTCAAATCCTAGTGAGGCAAATAGAATGGAGCATAAAAGCTGCCAAATTAAATGCAAGAATGTAATAAGAAAAGCCAAAGAGGAGTTTGAAGAACGGCTAGCCAAAAACTCCAAAGGTAATAACAAAATGTTTTTTAAGTATATCAGAAGCAGGAAGCCTGCTGAACAACCAGTGGGGCCCCTTAATGATCGAGATACAAAAAGAGCGCTTAAAGACGATAAAGTCATTGCGGAGAAACTAAATGGATTCTTTGCTTCAGTCTTCACGGCTGAGGATGTTAGGGAGATTCCCAAACCTGAGCCGGCTTTTGTAGGTGACAAATCTGAGGAACTGTCACAGATTGAAGTATCACTAGAGGAGGTTTTGAAATTAATTGATAAACTTAACATTAACAAGTCACTGGGACCAGATGGCATTCACCCACGAGTTCTGAAAGAACTCAAATGTGAAGTTGCGGAACTATTAACTAAGGTTTGTAACCTGTCCTTTAAATCGGCTTCTGTACCCAATGACTGGAAGTTAGCTAATGTAACGCCAATATTTAAAAAGGGCTCTAGAAGTGATCCCGGCAATTACAGATCGGTAAGTCTAATGTCAGTACCGGGCAAATCAGTCGAAACAATAGTTAAGAATAAAATTGTCAGACACATAGAAAAACATAAACTGTTGAGCAATAGTCAACATGTTTTCTGTAAAGGGAAATTATGTCTTACTAATCTATTAGAGTTCTTTGAAGGGGTCAACAAACATGTGGACAAGGGGGATCCAGTGGACATAGTGTACTTAGATTTCCAGAAAGCCTTTGACAAGGTCCCTCACCAAAGGCTCTTAAGTAAAGTAAGTCGTCATGGGATAAAAGGGAAGATCCTTTCATGGATTGAGAACTGGTTAAAAGACCGGGAACAAAGGGTAGGAATTAATAGTAAATTCTCAGAATGGAGAGGGGTAACTAGTGGTGTTTCCCAAGGGTCAGTCCTCGGACCAATCCTATTCAACTTATTTATAAATGATCTGGAGAAAGGGGTAAACAGTGAGGTAGCAAAGTTTGCAGGTGATACTAAACTGCTCAAGATAGTTAAGACCAAAGCAAACTCTGAAGAACTTCAAAAAGATCTCACAAAACTAAGTGATTGGGCAACAAAATGGCAAATGAAATTTAATGTGGACAAATGTAAAGTCATGCACATTGGAAAAAATAACCCCAACTATTCATACAATATGATGGGGGCTAATTTAGCTACAAGTCAGGAAAAAGCTCTTGGAGTCATCGTGGATAGTTCTCTGAAGATGTCCGCGCAGTGTGCAGAGGCGGTCAAAAAAGCAAACAGGATGTTAGGGATCATTACAAAGGGGATAGAGAATAAGACTGAGAATATATTATTGCTCTTAAATAAATCGATGGTACGCCCACATCTCAAATACTGCGTACAGATTTGGTCTCCTCATCTAAAAAAAGATATACTGGCACTAGAAAAGGTTCAGAAAAGGGCAACTAAAATGATTAGGAGTTTGGAACAGGTCCCATATGAGGAGAGATTAAAGAGGCTAGGACTTTTCAGCTTGGAAAAGAGGAGACTAAGGGGGGATATGATAGAGGTATATAAACTCATGAGTGATGTGGAGAAAGTGGATAAGGAAAAGTTATTTACTTATTCTCATAATACAAGAACTAGGGGTCACCAAATTAAATTAATAGGCAGCAGGTTTAAAACAAATAAAAGGAAGTTCTTCTTCACGCAGCGCACAGTCAACTTGTGGAACTCCTTACCTGAGGAGGTTGTGAAGGCTAGGACTATAACAGCGTTTAAAAGAGAACTGGATAAATTCATGGTGGTTAAGTCCATTAATGGCTATTAACCAGGATGGGTAAGGAATGGTGTCCCTAGCCTCTGTTTGTCAGAGGATGGAGATGGATGGCAGGAGAGAGATCACTTGATCATTGCCTATTGGTCCATTCCCTCTGGGGCACCTGGCATTGGCCACTGTCGGTAGACAGGATACTGGGCTAGATGGACCTTTGGTCTGACCCGGTACGGCATTTCTTATGTTCTTATGTTTCTAAAAGTCTGGCAGCTCAGTAGGGCTAAGGCAGACTCCCTGTGGCCCCTGGGGATGGGGGGAGGAAGCCAAGGGGGTCTCAGCTGCCCTCACCCCAAGCACCAACCACACGCTGCTCCCACCCTGAGCACCAGCACCAGTACCCCAAGCAGGGGCAGCATGCAGAGCCCCCTGCCTCACCCTCCCCACACCAGGGGCCATAGGGATGTGCCAGAAGCTTCCAGGACTGGCACGGTGCCAGGGCAGGTAGGGAGCCTGCCTTAACCCCGCTACGCCACCGACCAGGAGGCGCCTGAGGTAAGCGCCTCCCAACAGAAGTCAGCACCCCAACCCCCTCCCCCAGCCCAGAGCCCCATCCCACACCAAAACCCCCTGCCACAGCCCTGAGCCCCCTCCCACACCCGAACTCCCTCTCAGAGGCTCCACCCTGAACCCCTCCTGCACCCCAACACCCTGCTCCAGCCCTGAGCTCCCTCCAGCATGCAAACTCCCTCCCAGAGCTTGCATCCCGGACCCTCTGCTGCACCCCAACCCCCTGCCCAAGGCTCATCCCAGAGCCCCCTCCCACACTGCAAACCCCTCAGCCCCAGCCCAGAGCCCCCCCCCACTCCCTAACCCTCTGCCCCAGCCCAGTGAAAATGAGTGAGGGTGGGGGAGAGCGAGCGACAGAAGGAGGAGGGATGGAGTGAGCAGGGGAGGGCCTCAGATAAGGGATAGGGCAGGGGTGGGGCTTCAGGGGAGGGGCAGGGGAGGGAGCGGGGCAAGGGTGTTTGGGTTTGTGTGATTAGACTGTTGGCAACGCTAGTCAGTACCAATCGCCACCTCTCAGGCTTCTGATCCCAGGCCCAGTCTCCTTGCCCTGTTAGTCCTCGTCTCACTCATCCATGCTCCTGATGCTAGTCTTGCCCAGACCCAGTCTCCCCTCATCTCCCATTCCCAGTTTCCTTGCCTAGCCATTCTCAATCCCGTTCTCCCTCACCCCCGCCAGCTCTTTGCTCCCAGCTTCCTTGCCCAGCCAGCCCCACTTCCCTCCCACACTCCCTGAATCTCTCTCTCACCCAGGCTCCAGTGGCCCCCTAACCATGTTCCCCAACCCCCTGTCTCCCAGTCCCAGGCTCCTTTCCCAGGCCTCTCATCCAATTTCAGTGTCTCCTCCTCCCCTGGCTTCTTGTTCTGGTCTCTGTGCCCAGCCAGTCCCAGTCCTCCCCACAAACATCAGCTCCATATCAGACTGTGTCCCTGCCCCCTGCCTCCTTCGCCCACTCTATTGGTTCCGGGTCCAACTCTCCTGCCCGGCTCTTCATCCAATGTCAGCTGCTCCACCACCTGACTCCCATCAGTTTCCAGACCTAGTCTCCTTGTCCAGTCTGTCCCAGTCTCTGCCCCCATCAGCCTCCAGTCCTACTCTCCACTCCCAGCCTTACTGTCACAATCCACTCCTCCAGCCTTCCCCTGCAATGCCCTTGTCTCCTCTGTATTTGAATGAGGACACATCCTCCTCGACACTGCCTGGCAGGCAGCCAGGCTGAGGGGGCATTGAGAACACAGGAAAGGCAGACTCCCTCCTCTCAGTTCCAGTGCCCAGCCCCCACCCTGGCCCGAACAGCCATTAAAGAGAAAGTCTGGGTTCACCCCCCTAGCCCTGGGCTGGAGGGAGCATGGTCAGTCACTTTGTGGTGAGGGCACATGCGTGGTTCAGTCAGACATAGGAGCTGACAGGAGATGAGCAGCCTCAGCAAGGACTGGATCTTGGAAGATTTTAGCTGTTAAACTCTCGCAAGTCTCTAATAAGCCTGTGTAAACTGCAATTATCCAAAGGCATATAACTTGGCCAGATTTGGAAAGATTTTCATGGGGATGGCAAAAGACACATCCCTGACACACAGGCCACCTTCCCCGACCAAATTTCAATCCATGCTCCACTGAATAGGGGTGCTAGATCTTTTTTGTAACAGACAGCTGAGAGCCAGCAGCTGACCAACATTCTGATCACTTAAGCATTAATTAACTCCACCAGGTAAGGCCTGATGGAGGAGGAGAGCACTTAATTACCTAAGCAGACCGGGGTTTGATGAGCTGTGGAACTAATTATCCCACCAACTGGGGAGGCTAGTGTGATGAAGTGCGAATATTTTTATGAGCCCTATGTGTGCCTCAGTTTCCCCTATATGCTGCATTGTTACCCAGCGGGCGGGAAAGAACTGAATGTTCTCAGAGCAGGCTAAGAGACATAGGGGTGGGTGTCACCAAATGGCCTGGGCCTGCTCCCCTTATCAATGGAGCATTTGAGAAGACAATGGCAGAACACTGACACCTAGCACCCAACGCCCCGGAGGAACCTTGCTCAGGAGGGAACAAAGGAGAGAACAAAGGACTGTAAGCTGTGCAGGGGAGGGGGAAAATTGGCTGCTGGAGGGAGTTGGGGCTCTCACCCAAGGAGGACAGGTGGAGAGACAGAGCTTGAACCAAGGGCTTCACAACAGCTTTGGCTGGGCTCTAGGCTAACCAGAATGGACTAAACTTTAACCTTCATTTCTCTAGACTACCCTATGGACTTCCTGTGTTCCAGTTAATGAATAAACCCAACTGTTCCCACAATGCTGCGGGATCCTCACTGCAAATGATCCGGGAGGTGCATTAATCCCTGCAGAGTGGGCAAGTCTCCATCAGGACTCTCTCCCGGCTGGACTCGCTGACTGGAGCTCACAGTGTGAAGCAGCGTGCTGCAGGCCCACAGAGCCAGTGTACGGAGGCAGTGAAGATGCCTGGCTTACCCTGGAGGAAGAGAGAGACCCCTAGCAAGTGTGGGACACTGACGGGGTTCCTCCTAAGGACTGTTCCAAAGCTGGGGCTGTAGCACTGATCCCGTGGCTCTGTGACAGCTAGTTAAAAGCACAGCAAGGATGTGCAAAGCAGAGAAGGGCTGGCAGAGCCCAGGGGAAGCCTGGTCTCCGGCTGGTGAGACTGCCTCCTCTCCCTGGAGAAAGGGCTGAGGATTGAAGGACAATGTATATAGAAACGCTGCATGGGGATTGTGACGGTGGCGGAACATAAATAAAAAACTCACCCAAGTGTTGACAAAGTGAGAGGTGTCCGAGGCTCTTTGCGAAGGACCCCAGGGTGGGAGAGGAGCCTGTCTCGTTATATTTCCAAAGAAAAGGCCACCAGAATTCTTTTAACATTGCAAAGCGATGTACGTTTCCTGAGCCACATTGGCAGAAACAGCTCAACAGTTTTGGCTGAAATTTTCCAAAATCATTCAGCCCGAGGCAGACACCCGTCATGACAAATTTGTCACACAGTTAAAGCATGTCAAAGTTATCAGCAACTGAAAATGGTCCTATAATGGGATGCGTCAGGCAGCCCTAGTACTAGGCAGTGCTATCAGTCCTGCCTATAATTTGGAAGGGTTTGGGAGTAATGTCTATGGAACTCAGTTTATCCCCATTAAACACTATAGAGCTTTTCCATACAGATTAGGGGTGTGGGCAATAGTCCGACTCTGCTCCCCATCGCCATTGGCTGGCAATGCAGAGATGATACTGGTGGGCCCTCTGAAAAGCAGTAGTCCTGGTTGCTCCTGCATTTATTCTCTTAGTGCCCATGGCGCAACTGGACTAGCCTTTCCTCTCCAAAGGCAGAATGGCACTAGGCAGTAGTGTGCCATCACTGTGCACCCTCCTCCCCAGAGCTATGGCAGATAAAGCCCTCCACTGCCTTTGATGGGAGAGAGACGTAGCAGAAGTTGCTACCAATGAGGAGGTTGACAACAGATGCTATTGGAGGAGGAAGATTAATGGGGAGGCATCCTGTGACAACCTGAACATTGGGAGGTGATGCAGACAGACTTTTGGGGTATGGGATGAATTGGATTACTATGAAAACAAGGCAGATCTGCCTTCCAGGAAGACAGCATCTTCAAGAAAAGCATTTAACAAGGTGAGATCTGTACCATTCCTGCACCTGTGTTTGTGTTTGATCTGAGAAGGGAGATAGTGGTGGCGGGGACCAAAGCGTATTCCCAGCTTGCCAATTTGTCTCTGTTATTTTATACAGCTTGCACTGTTCTTGCTGGGTTGGGAAGCCGATTTCTGCCTTGAAAATGAATGTGTGCTGTGAAAAGAAAACCCACTGAACACAATTGTTTGCTGCTGGGAAAGTGGCACTTACAGCTGGTGGGGAATTTTTCAACAAAACATTTTTTTGCTGAAAACTGCCAATTTGTCTAAACCAAAACTTTCCACGGAAACATATCGGTTTCAATGACAGTTTCCTCAGGTCGAGGGTGGAGTTTTTGGTCAAAACAAGAGAAAGAGAGACACCCCCCAGAATAGCGAATAGTTAGGCTTAGAAGAATTCATGGGATTTTTATATATTTTTGACAGATATATCAATATTTATTTGAAGCGTATTTTTTGGTTTTTACGGATTCACATTTTCTCAGTTGTGTGAAATTAGGGGAAATCAGACAATTATTTAATGGTAGTAGATGTTGAAATTCAAAAAGTTAAAGCTGTGTAAACCATTAAAACACAAACTGTCAACTTTATATGTCAAAATATACAAAGTAAATATCTTTAAATCAACCAATCCTACCTGTTTTTACTTTTCATTCACTAGCCCATTTGTAACAAGCCTAATTCAAAAGTCCAAATGACTGGATTTTGACTCTGAGTTCTCAAGCAGCTTTTTTCTTACATTGCCTATCTGCAAATTTCTGTTATCATCGCTGGACATATTTTTGTGTTGGTTTGTGTGTGTGTGTGTGTGTGTGTGTGTTTGTATGGTGAAATCAATGTTTACCAATATTTAAAGATAAAAATGTAATCCTTCCAAGCCTACTAATGCAGTGCTGGCCAGTGAATTATAAAGTGATTCATAGATCCCTAGATTCCAAGGCCAGAAGGGGACCATTGGGATCATCTAGTCTGACCTCCAGTGTAACACAGGTCACAGACCTGCCCCAACATAATTCCTAGAGCAGAGCTTTTAGAAACACATCCAATATTGATTTTTTTTTTTTAAAAATGCCAGTGATAGAATCCACTACGACCCTTGGTAAATTGTTCCAAAGATTAATTACCCTCACTTTACGTTTTCTTTCCAGTCTGAATTTGTCTAGCTTCAACTTGCAGCTCTTGGATCATGTCATACCTTTCTCTGCCAGATGGAAGAGCCAAGAGTTGTTGGCAACATGGCAACCTCAAGTCACCCCGTAACTCTCTGTTTGTTAAACTAAATAGACTGAGTTACTCGAGTAAGGCGTATTTTCTAATCCTTCATTTGGTTTACAAAGTGTGATTTACACAAACAGTGATAAACTGTTTTCTGTGCTTCTCAGAGAAATAAATAAATAATACTTTGCCCTTCTCTAGCATGAGTCAGAGATCATCAATTTCCCAAACATTAACATTTAGCTATTACCTGATTTATCCGCATTTATATATATATAGCATTTTATATACTTTCATTTAAAGCTCTCAAAGCAATTTAGAGGCATTAGTCAATTAAACCTCACCCCCAGTGTGATGGGTATATTAGTCACACTATTTCACAGAGTTAAATTGGGATACAGGGGGTCTGATTTTCAGGAGTCTGAAATTACTCTCCCATGCTTATTGAAGTCAGTGCCAAAGCTCTCATTGATTTTAACGGTGCAAGATCAGGGGCTGGGTACGCACAAACAGCCAAAAATGCACACACGCACATTCATTTTCATGCAACCATGCATAGATGTGCATCTATCTAGCCACACAGGCCTCCAATTTTGTGTGTGTAAAGTAGACATACATGTATGTGCCTAGAGGGTCCTGAAAACAGGACCCAAAGTCATGAACAATGTTCCCTCTAATTTTTCCCACCCATGTGCGGAATGCATTTTGTTATGTACACCAATATGGAAGTGATGTGTCACACATCACCTTCATATCGGGGCACATAACAAAATTCATGTGGTGGGGTGAGAACGAGCGTTTCGGAGTGTGAGAGGGGGCTCAGGGCTGGGGCAGAGGGTTGGGGTGCAAGGGTGTGAAGGCTCTGGCTGGTGGTGCAGACTCTGGGATGGGGCTGGGGATGAGAGACTTGGGGTGTAGGAGGGTGCTCCGCAGCTACGGAGGGGAGAGAGGACTCCCCACAGCTCTCTCTCCCCACAGCAGCACCTGTGCTGGATGAGAGAGGCGCCCCTCCTTGGCAGGTCCAGGGCGGAGGCCGCAGGATATGCCCCTGGCCCCCACAGGTCCAGGTCGGGACTGGTTTAGGGAGGGGTGCCCTGGGTGTGACAGGTCCAGGCCGGATTCGGGCTGGTCCGCCCAGGCTGTGGCTGGGTCTGGGCCGCCTTGGCCACGGCTGCGTCCAGGCCGCGCCACCCTGGCTGGGTTCGGGCCGGGGTAGGGGCACCCAAGCTGTGGCATAGTTGGAGCCGGGGGCTATCCTGGCTGTGGCAAGTTGGGGGCCGGGCTAGATTGGAGCCGGGGGTAGGGAGCCCCTCCCCTGGCCACAGCAGGTCTCCGGGCGGATTTCCTGAGTGCCTGCATAGCACTAAATAGGCTGCTGCACGGCCGTGCAGCCACGCAGCTTACAGGGAACTTAGGACTGGTCATGAAGTGACTTCACCAGGTGATCAGTGGCAGAGTAGAACCCAGGAGTCCTGACTCACAGAGTACCCCGCTCTAAAAGCTAGACCTGCCAACACTAGCCATTTCAGCTTTGTTGCGAGGTGAGACACAACCCCTTTTAATGCTGACATGTTACACATATCATTGGAAGGCTGTCGTTTTGAGTTTTTCCAGTATTTTTCTAATAACTTTGCTCATTTTGAAGTTTCAGGAGTAAAAGAACCCTGAGCTATTCTACATTGGTGCAGTTTTATTGGCTTTAGTGGAGCGACGCTGATTTACAGCAGCTGAGGGGCCGGTCCATTGACTTCAATGGAGCTACTCTGATATTCACCTGATGGGCATGTGGCTCATTGATAACAAGAGAGTTGCTAATTTACACCAGCTCAGGATATGGCCAATTGTCTTCAGTGGAGCTAGGTTGATTTCCACCAGATGAGGATCTGGCCCCTAAAGTTTATTGGCTTTATTTGTATTATTTAGATTGTGTCGTTTTAATAATTCACCCGCACTCAGGATGAGAGGAAAAGGGAATTTCCTGGTTCTCATTCATGCATCTCACTCTCCCCTCTGTATTTCCCCCTACAAGAACATGACACACTATTTTTCCTCCCAGTGCCTCAATGGGATGACTCCTCTAGGTACAAAATGAGTTTAAAAACCCCTTCTCAGCTCACTTACGTCAAGTGGTGTATGTTTGTGAGGGGACAGTGGGGCCGGAAGTGCTGCGAATCGCAGGAGAAAGTAATGTCTTATGAGAGTTCCCGCCCAATTGTATGACTCAGGTGGCTGGGATGGTTCATCCCTAAAATGTAGCCACCTCTAAAGAGGAATGGTGCGGCTCTTCACTGGCAGCACCACGTCAAAGCTTTTGCTAGGAGAAGAAGTAAAAAATAACGCGTCCGATTGAAACAACGAGTGGAATTTTGGAGTTGGAACTGACCAGGCCATTGATATAAATCCCACTTCTCTTAGCTTTTAACAACCGCCAAGTGATCAGTATTCTCTCTACTGCCCCAGTGTGAGTCATCAGCAGCAGAAATGGAGCCTATTACATCTGAATCTAGAAGCATGAGCCTCCATAGCTCGAGCTCAAATCCCACCGCTCAGTTGGCTCAAAGGCAGTCGCAGAATCACAAACCTCTGTGTTGTCCGGCCACTGGATGGGGTCGAGTCACCCGCTATATGCCTTGATTACACAAATACAAGTGACCGCCCTATACTTTCAGTCTAAACAACATTTATTTTAGCTATATGGAGGGAAAATAAGGAACCAGGAAAGAGCAACTGTGAATCTCCCTGGGAGCTCTGGTTCTCTCGCACCAGCTTTACCCGAGTGTCACTCCAAGGAAGTCAGTTCTGGAGCTGGACTTGATTTGTACTAGTGAGAGGCCCATTTCATGGGTGGCTTGTGACACAGGCTGCAGCTGAACTGAATGCAAAATGGCAGCTGTCTCCAACAGAAAGCGGGCTCCTAAAAACTCAGGGAGCACTACTAAGCAAACAAAATCACAACAGGTAGGGTGACCAGACAGCAAGTGTGAAAAATTGGGACAGGGGATGGGGGGTAATAGAAGCCTATATAAGAAAAAGACCCCAAAATTGGGACTGTCCCTATAAAATCGAGACATCAGGTCACCCTAACAGGTCACAAACCACATACAGCATGGTTGGGACTTTGGTTTATATCTCAACCAAAAGCCAGCAGTGCCATGCTCCCAACCCTATGTTAGGGAAAAGTGCCACCTCCTGACTCAACGGCATACTTCCCTCAGCACCTTTTGGCAGATATTGTTCCATCCCATGCCCTCTAGCACAGTGTTTCCCAAACTTGGGACTCTGCTTGTGTAGGGAAAGCCCCTGGCGCGCTGGGCCGGTTTGTTTACCTGCCCCGTCCACAGGTTCCACCGATCGCGGCTCCCACTGGCTGCGGTTCGCTGCTCCAGGCCAATGGGAGCTGATGGAAGGCTTTCCCTACACAAGCGGCGTCCCAAGTTTGGGAAACACTGCTCTAGCAGATTCTGAGAGCTGATGAGGTCACAGACTGAAGAATTCTGCTGCAGGCAGGTTACAGAGCATCTTCACTCAAGTTACCTTTCAGCTTCTCCATGTGGTTTATCGTGGGGGTAGCTAGGGACAACAGCTGCTACTTGACTTCATTCCTGGAAGTCCTTCAAAGAGCAATTCTGTAATGTGACAGACCCAGACCAGTGGGGTACAGGAGTCTGGTAGAGGGCAAATATACTGGTCACTAGATGAGTAGTTTTCTGTTCCCTGAGTGACCAGAGAAGGGGCTGTACTAGAGTAATCAAGAACCTGCTAGAACCAGTTAAGGCAGGCAGGCTAATTAGGACACCTGGAGCCAATTAAGAAGAAGCTGCTAGAATCAATTAAGGCAGGCTAATCAGGGCACCTAGGTTTTAAAAGGAGCTCACTTCAGTTTGTGGGGTGAGTGTGAGGAGGTGGGAGTAAGAGGCACAAGGAGCTGAGAGGGAGGGGGAGGGGGTGTGCTGCTGGAGGACTGAGGAGCACAAGCGTTATCAGACACCAGGAAGAAGGTCCTATGGTGAGAATAAGGAAGGTGTTTGGAGGAGGCCATGGGGAAGTAGCCCAGGGAGTTGTAGCTGTCATGCAGCAGTTACAGGAGGCACTATAGACAGCTGCAGTCCACAGGGCCCTGGGCTGGAACCCGGAGTAGAGGGTGGGCCCGGGTTCCCCCCAAACCTCCCAATTGACCTGGACTGTGGGTTCTTCCAGAGGGGAAGGTCTCTGGGCTGTTCCCCAACCCACATGGTGAATCTTTGAGGCAGGAAAATCCGCCAATACGCGCAGGACCCACCAAGATAGAGGAGGAACTTTGTCACAATAAGTACATCAACTCTAACTCCCTTCAGTTCAACAACGCAATTCATAAAACTAGGTTGTTGAGGCAACTGTTAGCTTTGGAGAATAACTACCCATCCATGTCTATTGTTAATATGCATTCATGGCACACACCCCGCCAGATCTGCAGGAGCGTTGCTGTGAGGGATATTAGGCTGGGCAGATTCTGTTTAATGGGTCTTTGTAGAACACACACTCAGTGGATACAGCTGAATGCTGTAGCCCTGCTGTTCTTTGCTGTGACTACATGTCACTGGTACTCTGGAGAGTGTGCATTCAGTTATTGGAAATACACCCTCTCTTGTTTTGCACTTGGTAGTCTCTGCAGAGATCTGAAATGGAAAGAACATACCAGCTGTAACAAAATATACCATGAGGTGGGGAAACAGTCAGAATTCCTCAGTGCTGTGACTCATGGAAAAGACTCTTGGGGGCAGCATGGTCTACAGAGGAAAGCAATGGACTGGGAATCAAGAGACCTGCCTTCTAATCCTCATTCTGCCACTGACCTGCTATGTGACCATGAGCAAGCCTTTGTGTCCTCTCATGCCCTTTGGCTTGGTCTACACTAACCCCCCAAATCGAACTAAGGTACGCAACTTCAGCTACGTGAATAACGTAGCTGAAGTTCGAAGTACCTTAGTTCGATCTTACCTCGGTCCACACGCGGCAGGCAGGCTCCCCCGTCGACTCCGCGGTACTCCTCTCGTCTAGCTGGAGTACCGCAGTCGACGGCGAGCACTTCCGGGTTCGACTTATCGCGTCCAGACAAGACGCGATAAGTCGAACCCAGAAGTTCGATTGCCAGCCGCCGAACTAGCGGCTGGGTATAGACGTACCCTTTGTCTAACTCGTCTGTAAGTTCTTTGGGGAGGGATTGTTTGTACAATGGGCTCTGATCTTGGATGGGGCATCTAAGTGTTACTGGAATTCAATAATAATTCAGAATACTGGATGATCGGCAGAAATAAAACGTATGTGATGCTATTTAACCATCCCATAAATGTTCTGGTTTCCCAGCATGAGTGCAGGACAAGATAAAGCATTCATGTCCAGAGGGAAGTATATAATCAAGATCTATGCAGACTCTCCCAGTGCCATGGTAGAAAGGCTGGATTTTAAAAGAAGTCATCTGCAAACAAATGCACAAACTGTGTGTAATTGGGTGTAGGGTGACCAGATGTCCCAATTTTATAGGGACAGCCCCGATATTTGGGGCTTTTTTTATATGGGCTCCTATTACCCCGCCACCCCCGTCACGATTTTTCACATTTGCTATCTGGTCACCCTAATTGTGTGTGCCTCATTTGCACCCACAATTACCAAGACAGTGTGCTAATTGGGGGTAATTCCGCGTACAAATGGCCACTGTTTCTTTCATTCGCAGTAAGGCAGACAGCACTGTAGGAGAGAGATCTGCAGTGAGCGTGCACAGAGGTCAGTGTTACACGCTGAGATTGCCTGTGTTTGTCCTGTGGCAGCCTGGCCACCAACTTGCACGCCTGAGACCCTGGTGTCATACCAACCTGACTCCTGATCCTCTTTCTCCAGTCCCACTCAGCACCCTACAACCAGAACTCAGTTCCAAATAAATGCAGTTACTTGTTTTGTACATGCAATCACAGTTATTGTAAGCACACTTTTTTAAAATCATGCCCCAAATCTTTTGTATTTATCCTATGGGACCCAAGAGTGCTTCTAGCTCATGGGAAAAAACCTCTAAGGTATCCACTATACTGCAGCCTTATTTATTATTGTTGTTGTTATCATTATTATTGTAGAGCCTAGGATGATGTGAGGATGGAAGGACAAGATGCACATTTCTGGTTCAAGTTTTTCTAGGCTGTTCACCTTTATCTCTTTAACACTCCCTAGGGTTGTCCACTTGTGTTAAAGCTGTGCCTGCTTTTTCCTGCAGATCTGGGGGAAATGAGATCTCATTTCAATCGTGATGCTTGCAACAGTGAATCCAAAACTTGTCCCCAAAAGCCTTCTGATTGGACTGCTAGGTTTGACTGCTGTAGGCACAGGGGTTCTGAATCTTCAGAAAGCAGATAAGGTCACTGGAGATTGTCTGAATGGCAGGCAGAGAATTTCCCCAAGGGGAGAGTGGAGTACAAGGCTAAGAAAAGGGAGTTCAGAAGTTGTGGAGAATTAGGACAGATTTCTTCCAGGATAGATGGGTTAAGGGACAAAGATCTGGCCCATTATCTTCAACTTAACTGGTGCACTGGGATTCTCCTCATTAGATGCAGTGGGAGTTCAGGCACAAATTTAATTAATGCATTATTTTTTTAACGAGTGTCATCAGCATGGAAGTATGTCCTCTGGAATGCTGGCTGAAGCATGAAGGGGCATCTGAATGTTTAGCATATCTGGCACATAAATACCTTGTAATGCCAGCTACAAAAGTGCCATGCAAATGCCTGTTCTCACTTTCTGGTGACGTAAATAAGAAAGAGGGCGGCATTATCTCCTCTAAATGTAAACAAACTTGTTTGTTTTACAGATTGGCTAAACAAGAAGTAGGACTGAGTGGACTTGTAGATTGTGAAGTTTTATATTTTGTTTTTGAGTGCAGCTATAACAAAAATCTACATTTGTAAGTTGTGCTTTCATGACAAAGAGATTGCACTACAGTACTTGTATGAGGTGAATTGAAAAATACAATTTCTTTTTTTTATCATTTTTACAATGAAAATATTTGTAATAAAAAATATACACTTTGATTTCAATTGCAACACAGAATACAAGAGATATGAAAATGTAGAAAAAACATCCAAAATACTTAATACATTTCAATTGGAATTCTATTGTTTAACAGTGCGATTAAAACTGCGATTAATTGCCATTAATATTTTTAATTACGATTAAATTTTTGAATTAATCACGTAAGTTAACTGCCATTAATTGACAGCCCTAATTCTTTTATTTCTATCTATAATTTTTCACAGTTAGGGAAATTATAGAGGGGTCAGGTGATGACGGGAGAGTCAGCCAATAATTATTTAATGACAGCAGATGCTGAGATTAAACAAGTTAAAGCTCTATAACCATTAAAACACAAATTGTCAACATTGCCTGCCACAATAAAAAAGTAAACATCCTTAAATCACCCTCTAATAAGTTCTCAAACAGCATTTTTCATATTTTGGCTATCTGTAAATTTCAGTTTTTATTGATGAAAATATTTTTCCATTGGTTTATGGATGTAGAGGGAAATCAATGGTTACCGATAAAAATCTGATCCTTCCAAGCCTACTGATACTTTATAGCCCATGGTTAGGACACAGTCCTCAGGTAATTAAATACTAATTGCCAGAGGGACTGGAATCTGGGTTTCTTCACCCTCTCAGGTGAATCTTCTAACCACTAGGCTATAGAGTCTTCCTTTCTGTTGTCCAATGGATATTTAATTATTTATACAAAGTGTAACAGCTTCAAGAGGAGAAAAATGCAGCCCAGAATACCCAACAGACTAGTAGCTAGGACACTGAAGTAGGAGACCTGGGTTTAAGTCCCATCTCCAAATCAAGGATTTAAACCTGGGTCTCCTATATGACAAATAAGTGCCCTAACCATGGAACTATTGGGTACAAGGAGGATGTCACTTCCTCCTTGGTTTTTTATGAATGGTGCCTCAATGTTGGAGGTACGCACCTAATTCCCCTTGGGAATCTAGCCTGAAAATCAAAATGTTCTGTTCTGAAAATGTCAAAATGAACTGCTTTGGCAGTTCAAGATCTTTATTTCCTCTCCACCTCCAACTGAAGCAATTTGCCAAAATCAAAACAAATTCACAAAATGTTTTGGTTGATCTGAATCTGCATTTTTCATTAAAAAAAGAGTTATGGATAAAAATGTTGGCCAGCTCTGATCTAATCACAATCTACAGCCAAGCGATTACAATTTCTTCTAATCTGGCGGGCTCTCCCGTCTCCCGGCAAAGCAATAGAAACTGAGCTAAACTCATCTCCGCTAAAAGCTTCTCTTTGCATCCCTTCCTAGCAGTTCAAATCCCAAATGTTTCATTCATTCACTCTATATCAATTCTAGTGCTAATCTGTTCAGTTCAGTAATTTTCTCTTACTGCAGAGTGTTCGCTCAGACTGAACTGCTTGTTAGTTTGAGCTTTTATAGAATATAGATCTGTTTCCCTCCCACCTATGAACTTTGCTGACTCAAAGGAAAGCAATCTTTACCAATCCCCCAGAGAGCTGCATTTTTCCTACCTAAGTGCACACAAATTGCAACCTACAACCAATTAAACAGACGGTTTCTCATTTTTCACAACAAATGTAATTTGTAATTCCAAAATGTCAATAGAGAGTCCTTTGCTTTTATATTCCATAATATTTTCAGCTAAACTCAGTAATTTTGGAGTCAATCAAAGAAGGTGACTGGGCCGGTTAATTGAGAATCATCAAGTTACTTCATATAACATGCAGCATGTTTGTTCACCTGCGTATGGTTCTCTAAAAGATAATGTCACATTAAAGGCTGTTCCATTATTGCAATTATGCCTTCTTAAAAAAGGACGGTTTGTCCCCTGTCCTCCCAGTTTTAAAAACTCCGGACCAGGCTGTGGCTGGGGCACTGTGGGTGCAAGATTGTGGGGAATGAGCACAAGGAACCACAATGGTGGGAGGAGAAGCACAGGCACTGCCCTAGAGTAGTGCTGATAACTACAGCTGCTTGAAAAATGGGTTCCCCACCAGAAACTGATGAGAAATTATTTTTGTCTAAATTTTCCACAGGAAATTCGGATTTTTGGCAAAAATTAAAAACTGAAACAGTCTGGCTGAAAACAGAAGTATTTTGAAGGAAAATCTTTGTTTTGGAAGTGTTGCTTGGCCTAGTGGGAGTCATAGTACAAATGCCTCACACTCTACAAGCCAGGCTTCCTCATTGGACTACATCTCTCATGATGCACCATGGTCTCCCCTCTTGTAGAGGGGAGGTGGTTCATCCTGGGAGTCCTGGGCCGTGGTGCATTGTGGAGAATGTAGTCCTGCTGTGGAGCCTGGCACACAGAGGAGAATGGGGACGCGAGGCTCTGCAGCAGCATTGCCAAATCACTATCTTTTGATTTTCTGATGCTATATTTCAGTTTTCTGGCATTTGGTTTTTCAACAAAACAAACAATTCTGCAGACAGCTGACTCTTTCTGCAAAATAATTCATAGTCAAAAAACTAATGTCCTGTTAAAAACATGTTCTGATAGAAAATATGCTGCCACCTCTGCTAGGTGGTCTACAGGAGACGGGGTTAACGTGAGGCTATGGCTCACGCTCCTCTCCACCAACCAGCAGAACTGAGCTGGCATCGCAGCCAGTGCATGTTGCACCCTTCCAAAGAGTGGCTTTGGAGCTCGCTCTCTCTTACAACCCAATGGGAATTCTAGTTGAGACTTTGGGGACCCCTGTTCCTGCGCAGCCCCTCCATGCCACCCATTCCTAGTGGAGCTGTATCTTACAGACACGGGGGGTCAGACCTGGCTCCTTTGCTCTGCTCTGGTGGCAGAGGGGTCTGGAATCTGGCTGGAGGTGGCCAGTGGAGAATTACCCTGGTGAAAGGGTACTCATCTCTGGGGTAAAAGCTGAAGGAGGTGGTTCTTGTACCAGCTGCACCTTGGCACCCCAGGTTAGGGGGCATGTCCAGGGCATAGTGGAGTTCCATGGTGGCTCTCCTGCACTGGATCCGTTAAACACTCCTCTGCCAGTGGTGGAAGGTGGAGCAGACTCTCGGCTGTTCTAATGCTCATCAGGGTCAGGACTGGCCCTCAGGATCACGGAACCATAACCGGCTACCTGATGGCCTCCGGCCTCCTGAGCTAAGTGGATTTCGGCCAGGGAAGCCCTTAATCTGGTTCTATGTATTTAAAAGAAAGGAAGGTGCTGAATATGGAGGTGAACTGAACTAGTTAAAGAAGCACAGGTAATGTAATCAGAAGGGGCTATTAAAAATGTGTCTCAGGAGCCTGCAAAAACCTTTACTGAAGGCCAAGCTATGGAATGACACCCTCTGCATACGCTCCCTCTGTCGATTCCTCCCCCTCACACCTACACGGCCGTCTCACAAGCTGACATTTTCAGAGCTGGGTTGTTATTCTTTCTTCACACTAATATTCCGATTCATAGGGGGCATTATTGATGTGACAGATTCGTTCCACATTCAAAGGTGGAGACTAAAACCCCAGCTTGCACGCACATGCCCAGAAATAAGGGCAGCACACTCAGTTTTCTAAAGCTCTCTGTTGGAGGGATATTTCTGATATCAGAGTGCTAATGCAGTTCAGCATTAGATGGATTGGCAGCATACCACCTGCAGTATTACGGTTTCCATCAGCCCTCTCATCGCACAAAAAGCCGAGTTTCTATAAAACCTAATACTGTGGCACTTTACAAGTTAGATAAATTAATACAGAGACGTAGGGAGAAAGCACAAATCAGCTGATTACAATCATTTGTTTTTCTAATTTGGTGACACCACGGCTGGTGGAGAAAGGGCTTTATGGCAATGGGGAGATGCTGCTATCAATATTTCAATGGTGGGTATTGGACTTTAACGGGGAAAATCAAAGCCAGGGAAGTCCAAAGTGTGCCCCAGGGGCCATATGCTCAAAGAGCACAGTAGCACAGTGGTAAGTGCCTTAGAAATACCAGTGTTAGTAAAAGGGACAGATTAGATTAGCTAGAGATTGGATAAAGGGGAATGGAAAAGGCAGAAGAGAGGAAATAAAAGATCACAGATCAGATAAAATAGCAGAGCTGGCAGAGATAAGACAGACAGATGCAGCCTGCAGTCTGATGGTGTGATGTACAACACCCTATTTCTTACATAGAGGGGGGTGATCCCACAGAAAGCACATAACAGTGCTCTGTCTGAATCAGGTTCCCCTCGGGCAGTCGGAGTGCAAGTCTCAGCTGTGGCATCCGGATGTAGCAGAGTCCATCAGTGCACTGCCTGCTCCACCTACACACCCGCTGGAGCACGGGACACTCTTCCACAGAGCGCAACAGGGCAGGGGAGCCCATCTGCCTGCCTCTGGACTCCACTGGGTAAAGCCCCTCTCCCAGCCTTCTGTTAGGAGTATGAGAGCATGCGCTGCCCTCTTCCTTGGGGACAGTAGGAAGAACTATCCTGTCCAGCCCTCTGATTCCTCAAGGGGGAAGGGAGAAGGACATGCCCCTGATGGCTCCCTTTCAGCATGGGTGAGGAGAGAAGGGAGAATGACCCATGGACAGCTCCCAGCGGGAATGCCTCCAATACAAACAGGCCAAATACCAGATAGCCTCAAGCTACCCAATTCAGATCCGGGTGTAACAACGCTGTGGGTTGTGCCCTCTGCAGGGGCAGAACCAGGACGTCTAGTGACAAAACCACAAGCTGGTGCTGCTTGCAGCCCAGCCATCCGGGGGTGTTTGATTTCTATTTACTTTAATGAAATGCCCCAAATGACTGTATATCAATACAAACGGTGTATAATTGCCAGTATATCTGTACTACGTCGTTCCATTAAGCATTATTCAACACCTTGCGGCATTCAGCAACCCCCACCAGAATTCAAAGTCAAAGTTCCCCCGAAGCAAAGTTCATCGGGCAGGCAAAGGTGGTTGGACGTGATACTGGCCACATCACTCCCTTGGGTAGGGTTGGCTATGAATCTGATGTTCTTGAACCACATCAGCCCAATGAGCATTGTAGTTAGCCACCCCAAGAGACTGCAGCCCCCAAATAACCCCTACCTCTCCATGCATCCAAATAACCCCTACCTCTCCATTCCCATGCAGTGACACAAAGCCCATGGGGCGTCATGGGTCTCCCTGAACCCTACTGCTTCCGTCTCCAGCCCTCACACCCTGGGCACTCCATCCCCCCTTATTTATTCCTCTACTCCCATCAAACCTCACTCCATTAGCCCCAGAAACCCCTACCCAACCCTTTAAATATCCCTTCTCCCCCATTTAACCCTAGTCTCCCATTAGTCCCAGCAACCCCTCCCCTATTGTCCCTTCTATATTCCCCCTCCCGCGCTGGTGCTGTCCCTGGAAGGGAGGCCCTGCTGGGTCCTAGGCCCAGGGTGAGCGGCCCAATGAAGGGGGTGTTGCAGAGCCTGCCACTTCACACTCAGCCTGCAGTGGTAGCTCTTGTCCTGCAGAGCTGTGCGACCACAGGCAGGTTTGGCCTGACCACTCCTTCCTCATGAGGGCTGGAGTGGTGCTGCCACCCTGTGGGCCAGGTTGCAGTGCCCGGAGCAGGGAGCCCCGCGGGGCAGGAGACGCCACTGCAGGGTGAATTTTTCATTTGGTGTCATTTTGTGTGTTCTTGTTGGCTTTATTTCATGGTATTTTGCAAATGAGAAATACACACGGCTCTAATAATATCCCACTGTCTCTCCCAGAAAGCCACCATTAGAGGGCTGAATTGCAGGGCTGAAAGGACAGATAAAGGGTAAACAGGAGAGCAATGATTTGATAGCTAAGCCTACATTGTGTCTTTGCTCTCCAGAGCAATTGAATTAGATTCTGATAAGGGGTGGTGAGAGATTTTCAGGCCACATACCGTACAGTAAATGGAGTTGCTGATCTATGGATTACTTTACAGTTTACCAAGAAAGCGTCTCTGCAGAGAAAGGAATTTTTTTTTTAAGGATTAAAAAGATTGGAAAGAAATTGTTCTAAACAAAGAAGTTGGTAAAACAACCACAGTTAAACCTCGTACCAGGCACTGTACGGTCATCCCGGTTGGACTGGTAGCATATAAGGCCTGATCACAAATCCTGTGATGTCAGTGGAAAGGCTTCCATTGACTTCAGCAGGCTTGGATCAGGTCCATCGTGGGGATGGGCTAGCACAGTTCAAAGATACTTTATGAGGGTCACCCATCTGGATCAACCCGGTGTTTTTAAATACACTTCTGACTAGAGCTAGGTAAATAACTGATTTTTCAGTTCAGGGGCAGCACCAAAAAGAAATACATCAGTTTGGGTCAAACCAAATCCAAACACTGCAAAAAATGTTGGCAAATCAAAAACATCCATTTTGGGTCGAATGAAACATAATGTTCAACTGAAAACATTTTGTTTCAGGCGTTTTCAAAGGGCTAGATCCACAAAACTTTCAGAGAAGGGGGTGGCTCTCTTATAAGCTCTGTGCCAGTGGTTAGCACACTCACTTGGGATGCGGAAGACCTGGATTCAAATCCTCCCTCTGCCAGATATGGAACAGGGATTTGAACCCACCTCTCCGGTAAATTCCCAACCTACTGAGTTAGGGAATATCCTGCGGGGGTCTCTGTCAATCTCTCCTGTTGCAGCTGTTCTGCTTTTTGCAATAATTAAATAATCATTGGGCCTTCAAAAGGAAGGAAGGGTCTGTCTATGCTACAGAGACTGTACTGACACAGCAATGTTGGCATAACTCCATAGTGTAGATGCAGCCTACACTAATGGTGTAGGAATACCACCTCCCCGAATGATGGTAGCTGGGTCGATGGAAGCATCCTTCCATCGACATAGCTCTGTCTAGACTGGGGGTAAGAGTGTCATAGCTACGTTAGTGGTGTGGATTTTTCACACCCCTGACCGATGTAGCTCTGTCAATCGAACTTTTCAGTGCAGACCAGGCCTAAGAATGACTCTATAACTGGGTAGTTAGGGCATTCCCCTAGGTTGTAGGAGATCCAAGTTCAAATCCCTGCTCTGATGATGATTTAATGATTTCTAAAAAGCAGAATTGCTTCAATAGGAGAGAGATGCCCCAGAATGTCCCAGTGGTTAGAGCACTTACCCAAAACTTCCCTGGTCAGATCCCTGTGTCACATCAGGCAGAGGGAGTAACTGAACCTAGGTTCCCCACATCCTGGGTGAGTACCCTGATGGCTGAACTAAAGGCCACCAGGGAGCTGCTGCTACCACCTCCTTCTCCTCCAGACATTTTGTGAATGGCATCTAAGCCCTTCCCACTTCCCTCCAAAAAAAAATTAAATCTGTGTCAAATTTGAGAACAGTTTTGTGTCGACCAAAAGCGGAATTTTTGGCAAATCAACTATTAGTCAAAAATATTTCATCCTGTTCTACTCTGAGATCTTCAGATCCACCTGCTACAACTCAGGGCTTTCTTTCAAATACTTCCCTCTCAGGACAAAAATGCCACGTGGTTTGTCCCTGATGTAAGGCCCCATTGGCAGTGGCTTACGCCGCTTATTATCCAGGTGATTCTCTATCAGCTGGTTGTGTTTCTGACCTGTTGCTTTGCATTAACTTACAGAAACACTTATCAGACTAAAAAAACCTAACCCCTTGGTGTCAAACCCTATTGGATGGTGACCCCCTCCTGCGATTCAAAGCTCCCCACGGATATCATGCATATTCACAAGGTTTAGCAGGTGTCTCAAAGCTTCAAAATCTGTAGCAGCCCCAGCTCAGAAGAAATCTTTAAATGTCAGCCATGCAACTTCCCAAGCAGGGCTGCAGAAAGTCCTCATTTGTGAGGCATCTAATCAATGTTGTTTATTAGGGTTCATCATTTAAAAAAAACAATTATGGGGCAAATGTTTAAAGAGGCTCCTTTCTGTGCATGCAGTTGTGCCTTTTGCATAATTAGTACCTGATGCAAATCCCATAAAATTCAATGGGAGTTTTTCATTGAAACCAAAGGCAAAGTTGTGTTAACTTAGGCAGGTTGCATGTTGATAGTTTTTTCTCTTAAACATTTCTGTGTTATGTGCAAACCTGAATTCCCGTTCCTTTATTAGTGCATACAGGAGGACATGCATGATGTTAGTGCACCAGGACCTGCCTTACTTTTACAATCTATTGATATTTCAAGTATTTGATTTCTCCACTTCAACATTAAAGATTGTATTAGATGGCTCCACATTTGTGGGGAAAGAAGGAAATATTTCTCTGGCAAGTTACTATTTGGGTTTGGGAGTTTTCCCCCCAATGGCAGCTGTTTGAAGTTGCTCAGGGGTTTGGAATGTTAGTAGTCCCAGCAGAGATGGATTGCTGGGCAGAGTGCAGGTGATGCAGTAACCATTCATCATTTACATACATCACACTTTTATCCATAGATCTCAAAGCACTTTACAAAGACGGGTGAGTGTTCCCTATGATCCCCGGTTTACAGATGGGGAGATACATGGTATCCTATGGCAGGGTATATATTCGGGATAATGTGAAAAATAAGTGAACTTGCTAAAGCTGTGCACCTTAAACCCAGCCTAAGATCAACTAAGTATGAAACCAGTTTTCATTTGCATGAGCTTGGGTAGTGCCCAAAGAGGCTGCCTCTGACACACAGCTACTTTGTCTTTAGCTCATTACAAACACGTGAAAAACCTGAACCGATAACATTCAGACATTCACGGTGTATAAGTGCAGCCATATAGTAATGGCAACTGCTCTCTATCAGCTAGCAACCAGAATAAGAAGCCAAACATGAACTGTGCAGGACAGCAAGGTTCTACACCCAGTCATGATGCAACTGGTGCTGGCAGTTATGGCCCAAGGTTTCTTGAATCTAAGGAATATTCCTCCCATTATACATCATCTGTTTGTGGGTAAGGGAGAGTAAAAGCCATTGACCAACATGGGCATTATTTATTGTTAGTGGAAAGTCCCTGCAACATGATTAACTCTGTTCTCAAAACACAAATTAATATGAGGTGACTTTTTCAATACAATGGCTTTTTCGTGCCAGAAAGGAGCACTTTAGTGCTTTCTAAATTACAGTACTTCCAGACAGATTTGGCTCACAGAATCCCTTAATGGTCCATTTTGTTTGCAACATGCTAAGGAAAAGATCAAATTCTGCTTCCCGCTCCCCCCCACAGATGCAGATCTTCTTGGGTATTTTTAGAGTCCCCTTTTTCCCTACCGAGCCTATATCGAAATGAGATGCAAAGAGCCATTTGCAGGGAAAGGGAGATGTATTATACCAATCACTATGCAAAGAGGGCTGGGGCATGTCACAAAATAACTTTAGAACCGCAATTCACAATGGATGATAAATTATCCAAACTCTTGTACAATCTCTGCTGGATATGTTACTGTCTCAAAACACACTAGGCAAAGAATAAAAAAAAAAGCCTTTAGTCTGGCTATAACAGAAAGGCACAAATCTCTAGTCTTCAGCTTGTAATTTTACCTAAAACTGAATTCCTTACAAAAACAGGATTTTCCTTTTACTGTTTTTTTTTAAAGGTATAAACAGAGAGGTGCATTATTTTAGACTAAATCCGATGTGCTTTACGTGCCTCAAAAATCTGACTTCAACTAGTCTCCTCTGACTATAGAATCTGGCATAACCCAGGTAAAACTGTGCCTTTGATTTCCAGTTTTTCTGACTTTATCTTCATTTTGTTTGAAGCTTTCCTTTGTATGCTGGGAGCACAGGAAAAACGGCTCTCAACATGAAGGAAATGTAAGCTGCTGTCTCCAGTCTCTGAGCTGCCTGTAGGTTTAGGACTGTGCTTTCATTAAAATGAGGCTTATTGAGGTATCTGTGGAAATAGGCTAATCTTCCAGATGTAACAGAGAACTTGTCTCCCTCTTCTGAGTCACAACCAAAACTTGGCATGTAAGGAAATAACGGCATAAATCAAGGGGTGGGGAGGGTAGATTCCCAGCTGCTTTAACTGGTCATAGCTCCACGGAAGTCAATTTTTACCATCTGAGGATTTGCCCCTGAATGCACAGGGGCAGATAATGATTAGCATTGGGGTGTCTATGACACCCCACCACTTGGGTATCTAAACTAATTATGAAACGGGGTAACGGAATGTGGAAGGAACCAGAAAATTGCATGTCTCTACAGCATTTGCCTTCTTCTACTGAGTCTGCCCAGAGGGAGCTGTAACTTCCACCCTCCATCATTTCCTGATACTAAACCTAGCAGTGGCTGAGTGCAGACTCCATTTGATGGGTGATATGGTGGCCTATGTGGTTCCATATAGTTCTTGGTGGGGAGCTATCTGCATTACAGAACGTTGCCATTTGAGTTGGCACTAATTGCCCCCTGTTGGCATCCATAGCAGAGAGACCAAGGACTTAGTGAGCCATGGAGACTATCCTTGAGGGAGAACAGATGAGCAGCGTGGAGAATATTGCACTGGTGTCCCTCAGCCATAGCAAGAGAGCTCTTCACTCTCCAAAGCTGCCATCTTTAACCAGGAGCAAATTCACCAAAAAATGTAATAAAGGAAAGAAGAACAAGTCTTCTTCATCGATCTGTCTTGGGCCTTCTGTCTGCGTGAAGCAAACAAGTGAAGAATAAACTTAGATCCAGATTTTCAAGAGTGTGCATGTACTTAGTGCCAGGCTGGCGGGGAGCTCCAGCTCCGGCATGATGGCTTGTGCAAGTAGAACACCGCCCTCTCCACCATTCAGGCACCAAAACTGCCTGCCCTCACTTGGTCCATAACGTACAGGAAGATCTGCAAACAGGGAAGATGGGACATCACAAAACGTTACATGAACTTCCGTCAGAATGAGAGCACAGGTGGCTCGAGGATGGTAGAGGGCGTACAGGGCACCTGGTCAGAAGGAGCAACATCAAGGGGAGGTCAGGAAAAACTGAAGAGCTGCACAAAGAGATTTCAACTCCCTATACACAGCATGTGCTTAGTGGGAGGAATCAACTGAGCAATGATATAGTCGAAATTTAATCCCTTCCTGAGATTTGCCTTTATTAGTAACTTCGAAGAGCAGAACAGCACACAAGCAGCCCCCTCAGCTTTCTCCCCAAGCGTGGAAGTTCCTGCAGACCAGGCCAGTTCCAGCACACCCTGAGCCCTTTGCAGATCAATTCAAACGGGGACTCCTATGTAACTCTGCACTTCCCCCCACCCCATCTGCAGGGGCAGAGAGCAGGGGAAAGGAGAGGTGCAGTGGAGACACAGCAATATCCAAGCGGGCAGCAGGCTAGAGGAGGGTGGCTCTGAATAGGGGTGTGAAAAGCACTGAGGTCCCAGATGACAGTAGCCAGGGAGGAGAGGCCAGATGAGGGAAGATGGAACATCCTGCACCAATTACTGGTGGCTATCCGTCCCTCACAGTGGTGGGGAGCAGCAGTTACAGCAAGAGATGAGAGAACTAGGGCTGTTAAGCGATTAATTGTGCTGTTAAACAATAACAGAATACCATTTATTGAAATATTATTTAAACATTGGTATCTTCTTTGCATTTTGTCAAACCTGCAGTGAAAGTGTTCTTAAAATGAACAACAAGTGCTGGGTCATCATCCGAGACTGCTATAACATGAAATATATGGCAGAATGTGGGTAAAACGGAGCAGGAGACATACAATTCTCCCCCAAGGACTTCAGTCACAAATTTAATTAATGCATTTTTTTTTAAATGAGCATCATCAGCATGGAAGCATGAAGAGGCATATGAATCTTTAGTGTAGCTGGCACATAAATATCTTGCGATACCAGCTACAACAGTGCTATGCGAACACCTGTTCTCCCTTTCCGGTGACATTGTAATTAAGAAGTGGGTAGCATTATCTCCTGTAAATGTAAAGAAACTTGTTTCTCTTAGCGATTGGCTGAACAAGGAGTAGGACTGAGTGGACTTGTAGGCTCTGAAGTTTTACATTGCTTTGTTTTTGAGTGCAGTTATGTAACAAAAAACCCACTACCTTTGTAAGTTGCACTTTCACACTAAAGAGATTGCACTACAGTATTTGTTGAGGTACTATTTCTTTTGTTTATCATTTTTACAGTGCAAATATTTGTAATAAAAATTAATATAAGTGAGCATTGTACACTTTGTATTCTGTGTTGTAATTGAAATCAATATATTTGAAAATGTAGAAAAACAGCCAAAATATTTAATAAATTTCAATTGGTATTCTGTTGTTTAACAGTGTGATCAATCACGATTAATTTTTTTAATCGTGATTAATTTTTTGTGTTAATCCCATGAGTTAACTGCGATTAATTGGCAGCTCTAGAGAGAACCTTAACTTCCCCCTGAAAAAAATATCCCAATATATTTAAATGCAGGCCACCAAGTAGCTCCCAAATCTCCTGGAAAGCAGCTTGGAGTCTTCAGCCTCCACAAGGCAGGTTCAGCTGGTTGTGCTCACTTACTGCTTAGCACTGAGGAGGGGTAGAGAACCAACAGGAGCACAAATACAGCTTCCTCTGGGGACCCCGCCAACAAAGGTTCTGCTATCTGTTAGCCCCAGTATGTCAAACCACAAGTTCCTTCCCTTCACCCCCAAGGGGTTCTCAGCCTCTCTCATATCCACGTTGGAGCTGCCAAGCTCCACCAGTTAGCACAAGTTATCAGAAATTAATCCACGTCTTTATGAGGGGTACCAGGATCTACTTTTAAGGTGCCTGCCGAGAAGCTCTGGTCCCCTATTGAGGGACACAAATCCTGTGACAGGGTTTAGGAAGATGCTACTGGAAAAGGACCGTTTCCTTCCCTAATATGGGAACTTAGATGGAAGCCACTCCTGATTTAGGCCAGATTTGTAAAGACATTTAGGTACCTAACTCCCAGAAGAGCAACAAAGAGCAATCTCAAGTGCAGCTGCGCCAATAATGAATATGAAAGCAAAACCCCAAATGAGAAGAAATAAATTCAGCAGAGCAATTTAGGGGAGATAAAACTGGAAGTGCTGGGTGAAATCAAATGGGAAAAAAAATCAATAAAGGAAAAGGACACAGAGGGGAAATGGGAAGCGGTGAGTGATAAATTAAAGGCCTGCCCAGGGGTTATGATGGCCAGTGAGCAATAAATTAAATAAAACTGGGCAACAGGGATGAGCAAGATAGTGCCAAAAAAAAAATTAATTAAAGGGAAGGGAGGCATATCCGAAGCATAAAACACCGTGGCCTAGAGGATTAGAGAGTGCAGTGAACAAAGGGGCTGAGAACAGTAACTGGAGCCAAGGTAGAGGATGAAAAGGCTGTGACTGCAGACATGGGTCTGATAATAATACAGACGTGTTTTCAAGCATATGAGAAGCAAGAGGCCATTGAAGGAGTCCTGAGGTATGTCCGAGTAGGCCAAGGCATTGATTGACAGGGGAGGTAGAAGCTAGGGTGGGTCAGAACATGGAATTCTCAAATTAAAAGAAAAATCATTCCGCATCGGTCTGAAGTTCTCATTAAAACTAATGGCAAGGACATTCCACTTCAATTGTTTTCTAAATGAATTTGATGAGGTTCCCTGAGCGGCCGGCAGCTCCCACAGTCTCTCAGTGGGTTATCAAGCTGGGGGCCTGGCAACTCTGACATCCCCTGCTCAAGCTGGGGCTCTGAGCACACCCGCTGGATCTGGCCCTGCAGGTGAGATAGTCAGGAGAACGCCTAATTTGAGAATCTCACTGGTGGTTAGGCACAAGTCATGGCTCTGAGAGGCTCATTAGCTGTGAGGCAGTGTCAGGACCTTAGGCACCTTTGCGCACCCCAGCCAGCAGAAATGTAGGCACCTCCTGGGTTAGGCAGCAGCTGAGCAGTGAGCTAAGTGTTGTCAGATGCTACCGGTGTGGTGCTCTGCTTTCTCCTATTTTGATATCACTCGGCTGCGTGCGTGTGTTCCCTCTGTGTGCTGTCCCAGCTCTGCAGATAGCTGACACAGCAAACCCGACAAGAACCCCCAATAACCACAGAGTCTAGTAAGGTACGAAGGCACCTCGGCCAGGTTTATTGCGACCCTGACACAATTGCAGTTCCCCGCCGATTACTTAGTCTACTGGGCATACTACGAGAAAGTCCCTCTCGGCAATGGACTCAGCTCAGTCAGTGGCAGGACTTTCCACTGCCCCCTCGGCCGGACAAAGACACCACCCCAGGGATACATTCTTACACACAAACAAGTTACACATCACTCCTGACATACTGAGGTGCAACCCCTTACGTAGTAAGGTGCTGCCTCTCACCTTGTACATGTTGGTTCAATCAAAACAACTCTATCCATCATCTGACCCTTTTGCCCCTGTCATTGGGATGGGTCGGCCTGTTCCATGTTATCTGTGGAATGTTCCTGTATGGTATGTGTTGGTATCGTGTTTATACTTTACTTTGCTAGGTGAATATATGTTTATGCAACATCAGCCCTTTTCCTGCCAGCTTCTGTGAGCAGGGCCTGCCTCTGGCTCACAGCTTAACTTTGCTTTATGTTAGTGAAGTCTTAACCATTACTCTAGTTCAGGCCTCAGGCCTCATACTGGGCCTTTATCAGGGCCTTCACTTACTACACTAAGGATGTCAGTGATGCCTGAATGTTGGATGGAGGCACCTAAAAAGGCCCTTAGAGTCACCATTGTGAATCTGGCCCTTGGTGATCTGCAGGCTATCACCTGATCTGTGACTTCAGACCCATCCCAGGGGAGGCAGCTAATTAGTCACAGGTGGAGGCTAAACACAATTCCCTTAAAGGGCCAGCTAATCCTGTGACAGAGAGGATAACAAGAAGCTTGTCAGCTTTGCAAAGAACAGAACAAAAACATTCTCAATACCTGATCTTTGCACTGAAAGGTTTTTTTGTTTTAAAATTAGAGACTCATCCTATCTTTGCAGCCATTAGCGATAGCACTGGCATAAACCAGCTGGTAAAGGGGAAAGTACACATACAGAATAATGTTTAGAATTAAAAAAAACCCTCATTTTATTTATGCTACCTCTCTGGAAGCTTGAATACAGCTCGGCTTCCTTGCTAAAGCATCTCTTCCTTACTGGCTCTTGTATGCTGGTGTGTTTTTGTAGCATTACTCATGAACATGGACTAGTATACACTGTTGTGTTATCATGGAGTCGCTCGTGAGCACTGCACCACATTTGCTGGATTATTAATCAAGAGTTGCACTTGAACACTGACTAGTGGATGATGGTGTGTTATTATAGATGTGGTTGTGATCCCTGTACTTCATCTGCTGTTTTGTATTTGTAGGGTTGCTCATCATAAGCACTAGGGATGCAACTTGTAGAAAAAGAGCAGTGAATCATTTGTTGGAGGGAAATACTTCCCATACAAAGAATTGCCAGGACTTTGGAATCACATACAAACCTAAGACTGAACAAAATTTGGAACCTGTCCACCTTGACAACATCACTCTTAAATTAATCATCTGTCTCAGTGTTCACAAAGGAGAGTGGGAAACAGATGCTAGGAAAAAAGATGCACGCCCCAGAAGAGAGGAGAAAAAATACTAAAGGAATTCAAAGCCAACCCAGAACAGGTGATCGAGCAATTAGACTGGCCCCAGGCTGGCCAAATTAAATTAAGCAGAATTTCTTTAAATTGAGAGCAGGCTCTGTATGGAGACACACTAACAATGGTTGCAAAGAGCCGTTAGGAGCATGTTTTGAGACGCATTGTGGTTTTGATCTAAAGTCCATACAAGTCAATTAAAAGACTTCTATGAATGTCAGCAGGCTGTGAATCAGGCTCTAGATGAGCTCTTATCGGAGAAATACTATGGGCTCAGAGTAAATATTAATTCAACATAAAGCAGAGAAAGCTACATGGGTTCCCCAACCTTTCTTCCCTAACAACCTTCTCTGACTTCACTTGAAATCAGGTTATAAGTGACTGTCTCAATGACCATTTATTTTGCATTACACATCATAGGAAGCAATCCCTGCCTTGCCGACCTCACAGTCTAAACAGACAAGGTAAATGATGGATCACCACCCCTGTTTACAGATGGGGAACTGAGGCACAGAGAGACGAACAGCCCCGTTCAGTAAAACGCACGCTTCACTTTAAAAGCGCTTTGCTGAGTCGGGTTCTGCATGACTTGTTCAAGGTCACTAAGGTATTCTGAGGCAGATGCCGGAAGTTGAACGTAGATCTCCCGTTCAGTGGCTTACCTGCAAGACTACCCTTCCTAATTTTCTTAACAGCCACCGACTAAGCCTGTAACTGAAAATCCTGGTGTGTTTTTCTGCCTCTTACATCATCCTCAGAAATAAGGATTCGGCAGCTGAGAAATAGCTGACCACTTTGTCAATGGTGCATGAGTTCTCCTCACTCTCTTAGATGGTGTTATAGATTACTAACATCCATGAACATTTGCTCCTATCCATACAATAAGCAGATGTGACTCTAAAGTCACACAGGCAGCAGATCTGTTCCGTGAGAAGATGTTCTTTTTAAAGTTACTTTTTTGACCATAACAACACTTTAAACTTTGGCAATTTAGAACAGTCTCATTCCTTTAATTTCTAGCCTCTCCGACTATAAATACTCATTGTTCAATAATAGGACATTAACAAGACCTTTAAATTAGACGTTGCCACATATATTATAATCCAACTCCAGAGAGCTGCAAGAGAGGAGTTGGTAATTAGAGGGATATTTCCACTCTTGACCTGTAGCGACTGCCAGCTAACTTTAGTATCTTTGAATATGAAATGTTTTTTCAAGTGATTTCATGTGAGGTCTCTGGTATTTCCTGCTTCTGGCTGGTTCAAAAGAAATTTGGATCCAATATATATGACCACTATGTGGCTATGCATGCGAAAATGAGAGCACCAAGTATCTAGCTCACTGTCGCCCTCTCCCTGCCATGTATAGCATTGCACTAAAGCCAAGGGTCCTGGTTTAACAGTACCTTGTGGCCTCTTTGCACCATTTAGGCTCTAAGGCTCTGCCAGCCCTGCACTGCTTATGCAGCCTCCCCAAGAGCAGGTACGAGTGGGAGTAGATGTCACCAGGTTGATTTTATGCCCTAGTGGTTCTGCGGTCCTGAAATGGCCTGTAGGGGTATTAACCTCAGCACTGCATGTTAGGGCAGCCCTATCCTGCATGGTGGCTCAAAGCCACCTCTCCTTTGTCGTTGTGCCAGAGCAGGGATTAATTCAGTCCTAGGAGTGTTAAGATGTGGTTCTTTGCTTCCCTCTGAATCCTTAATTATTGGTCAGGAAACAGGTGTATGGGGACCAAGGGTGCTTCTCACTTAGTGTGAGACCTTTCTCAATATTGAGGGGATATATAGGCTGCACCCACCCACCCCCAGGAACTCACAGTTATACAATGCAATCCCCTTTCAGGGCAAGGGAATTTTAAGGCACCAAAGCTGTAAACATAAAGAGATCTATGCTCTCCCTTTGACATGGGTACATAGCTTCCAGCAACATTCCTGGCGGAGAAATATGCTCATCATGGGGGAACTAGGCCCCATCAAATATACCAATTATTCCTCCAAGCAGGTTCTCTTTATTATTATTCATTATTATGATAGTCATGCTTAAGAAGAAATCAGGGCCCTGTTGTGCTAGGCTCTGTATAGGTATATCATAAAGAAGAGAGTCCCTGCATGTAAGACAGAAGAACAACATATAAGAACTGCCATATTGATTCAGACCAATGGTCCATCTTGCCAGGTATCCTGTCTCTGATAGTGACCTGTACCAGAGCTTTGGGGGAGTGTACAGAACAGAGCAATTATGAAATGATCTTCCCTTGCCTTCCACTCCTGGATTCTGGTAGTCAAAGATCTAGGGTCATCCTGAGCATGGGGTTGCCTCCCTGACCATCTTGACTAATAGCCACTGATGGACCTATCTTCCATGAACTTATCCAGTGCTTTTTTGAACCCAGTTATACTTTTGGCCATCACAACATCCCATGTCAATGAGTTCCACAGGTTGGTTGTGCACTGTGTGAAAAAGTACTTCTGCTTGTTTGCATTAAACCTGCTGCCTATTAATTTAATCAGGTAACCCTTGATTTTTGTATTGTGGGAAAGGATAAATAACATGTCTCTCTTCACTTTTTCCACACAATTCATGAACTGATATTCTTCTATCATATCTCCCCTGAGTCGTCTTTTTTCTAAGCTGAACAAATCTAATCCTTTTAGTTTCTCCTTATGTGTAAGCCATTCCATACTCTTGATTATTTTTTTTTGCCCTTCTCTGAGCCTTTTCCTGTTCCACTATATTCAAGGTGTGGGTGCACCATGGATTTGTATAGTGGTATTATGATATCTTCTGTCTTATTTTCTCTCCCTTTCCTAATAGTTCCTATGATTCTATTAGGGTTTTTGCCTGCTGCTGCACATTGAGTGGAAGTTTTCAGAGAACTATCCACAGTGACGCCAAGATCTTTTTCTTGAGTGGCAACAGCTAATTTAGATCAGACAGAATGGGATGGGGGAGTAGATCAGGAGGATGAGTTAACAATAGAACCGACAGGAAAGCTGAAATCACAGCTTGACACTTGCCTGACCAATGCCAGACAAGAGTGATTCATAGGCATCCTGGCAGAGGTAGGTTTTAATTAGTGATTTACAAGAGGATGAGGTGGCAGCTTTACCAGTTTTGGTGGGGAGTTTTCTCTACACACAGGGGGCAGAATGGGACATCAGCGAAGGCTCTTTTTCTCTCTCTTCCCCCACTCCAGAAGCGGGCTAGAACAGCTATTTGTCTGTGACAAAGAATCTGCATTTTCTTTCCTATCAAGTTTGCCTCCCAAGGCCAAATCGAAGCCCCAGATCTGTCCCTGAAGATTAGGCACAACATTGTGAATTCAGTCTCACTGGATCTCTGACCTTGGTTACTAAGGTACCTTTCACTCTTGTAATGAAAACAAAAGGACATGGTATGGGAAGAACAAACAATCCCCACCCTCACTGCCTCCCAAAAGCCCAGGGGTGTGTGAATGCTAACATACTGAAGACATTGAGGTACATAGTGCAAAGGAATCGCAACCTGAAATTTCCAGATAGCGTAACATTTCATATGCTAGTGCCCTTTCTGTGCTGTCACATCCCAGCCTCGGAAAGGTCAGTGCCTGATGGAACAATCATGTACAATAATGGGATGCTGCAGAACAGAGATGGCAAAAGGAGCAACTTCCCAGCTAATTCTTTCAAATCCAAAATTTCAAATCTGGCAGGAAGCCAACGTCAAGCCTGGTTTTTCACTGGTGAAAGAGTCTGTCCATCTGCTTGTCTGCCCCTCTCTGCTCACTACCAAACCATATTGCGCTCCTTAATTTCCTAGGCTCACATGTCATGTTCGATGCATCAGACAGGGTTATGCGCGTCACATCCCATCATACACACTGCAACGCCGTCTCGCGAATGAGTCAGATGAAAGATGCATACAATGGGATACACAAAGAGAGAGAGAAATTATTTATTTTAGGGGATTTTGTTTTTTAATTTGTAGCTCATGATCAGAAAAGGGCCCCCCAAGGCTATTTCCCTTTGCTCTCTGAGATGCCTTATGCCAGGGATCGGCAACCTTTGGCACGCGGTCCGCCAGGTTAAGCCCCCAGTGGGCCAATTTGTTTATCTGCCGCGTCCACAGGTTCGGCTGATCGTGGTTCCCACGGGCCGAGGGATGTGCTGGCCGCGACTTCCCGCAGCCCCTATTGGCCTAGAGCGGCGAACCGTGGCCAGTGGGAGCTGCGATCAGCCGAACCTGTGGACGCGGCAGATAAACAAACTGGCCCAGCCTGCCAGGGGGCTTACCCTGGCAGGTCGCATGCCAAAGGTTGCAGATCCCTGCCTTACGCCTTACTACCCCAAGCTGTTGTATCTACTCAGAGCGACAGTCATGGTGCTGCCTCTCCAATTAGGAGGTTGCCTATTTCAGGCACTTATTCGGTCCTATTAGCATAGTATCTGAGTACCTCACAATTCTGTGGGTTTAGCTTCACAACATCCCTCTGAGAGAGGGAAGAAGAGAGATAAGCCATTTTACAGAGGGAGAATTGAAGCCCAGGGAGATTAAGGCCCAGATCCACAAAGGTTCTTAGGCTTCTAACATCCTTTGGATCTTTGTGGATCTGGGCCTAAGTGACTTGCTCAAGGTCATAGAGAAAGTCCAGGGCAGAGGAAGAACTCAAAGCCAAGTCTCTAGCTAACACAGTCTCTAGCTAACACCCTAACCAGTAGGCCAACCTTCCTCTCTGTAACATGCAGCCTTCTGTGGAGAGGGCTGTGAATGATTCCTCAAAGCTGATAGGAGAGGCAGTAAATGCTTTGCACATGGTTCCTGCTCTTGTATTTGGCCTTCTTCCATCAGAATGATTTACGGCCTGCCATCTCAGATCAGACCAGTAGGCAGTACAGTACATTATCCTGGCACCAGCAACGGTCAGTACTTGATGTTTCAGGGGGAGTGAAACCAGAGGTGTAATGCTATACCAAGAGAGAGAGAAATCCCTCTTAAGCCCAGTGGCCATCAGCTATGTCCTGACGGATGGCCAGCTACTAAACAGGGGGAATACTGGGGGGGAGGGGAAAATCTGATTGTTCGTTTTACATCTGTACAAACTGACTGCAGTTGTGTTCCATTTCCATGAACTTGCATGTGATTGAAATACACTCTCATGAATGCTCCCAGAAAGAGAATCTTGAAGCTTGCCCACTTCAGCGTTCCTGGGAAATAGGTTTTAAACTCACTTGCCACAAACATTTGCACCTGAAACTTGGATATAAAGAGTTATGCTTATCTTAGGGTGCAGAACAATAGCGTGAGTTGCGTGATCACTTCTCAACTGAGAAGCACAGCTGATTTCCAACAGCAAGTAATGGAATAAAACTGAAAAAAATGTTTCATCAGAGAATTTTATTGAATAAGTGTAACAGTGCTCTCTAGCCTGGAGTCAGGCTAGCCACTGCCTCAGTTTCCCCTCACTCAGTTTGATTCTCCCAATGATGGTGGTAGTGAATGTTTAGAGCAGCCACTAGGGGATGTAGAGCAAGGAGCAAGAGTCTGTGTAGACAGGAAATAAAGACAGTCTTACTTTAACCCCAGCCAGGATGTGCCAGGTCTCTAATCTCTACTCCCACCTTCACGGGAAGGACTTACTGTCATGCCCAAATCTCTTTCATTGTACTCCCCTGTCTGTGTGTATCTGCTGTCTCCTGTCTTACACCTAGGGTATGTCTATACTTAAACAGTTTCAGCAGCACAGCTGCGCCGTTGTAGCACTTCAAGGTAGACCAGCGATACTCAGACCTCAGTGGTTTAGGAGACAAATTAGTGATCAACATTACCTGAAAGAGCCACAGCAGTGTGAATTCATTGTTTCATTTACTATAGTGCTATATATAGATGTTATTCTCACAGTAAAGACATTAATAACTTAGTGGAAGTTGATAACTTAATTGATTAATAACATAATAAAAGCATCCTGATTGGTTAATAACTTGGATTGGTTAATAATCACACCATGTTTTAATATCATGCGCTGCAAAAAGGAGACACATTAAAGAGCCACTTGTGGCTCACGAGCGTCAGTCTGAGTATCACTGGTGTAGATGCTACCTACACTGCTGGGAGGTTCTCCTGTCAGCGTAGGTAATCCACAGTAATCACTGGTCAATCTAGCGCCGTCTACATGGTAGGCTTAACTATGCCACTCAGGGGGTGGATTTTTCATACCCCTGAGAGTCAGTTATTCTGACCTAATTCTAGTGTAGATAGGCCTTAGATTGCAAGCTTCTTGGGGCAGAAACCGGTCTTTCTGCTCTATGTTTGTACAGCAGCTACCACAATGGGATCCAGGTCATAAGGAGGGCTCCTAGGCAGTACAGTAATACAAATGATAATCTTTTCAGACATAGTTTATCCTTCCAACGTAATATTTAAGCAAAACATAAGCAGTTCCTCTGCTCATCCTGGGTCACTGCTCCCAGAGGCTTTCCCCTTGGCCTCTCGGGGTATGTCTATGCTGCAATTAAAATCCTGCGGCTGACCCATGCCTGCTGACTTGGGCTCCCGGGGCTCAGGCTGCGGGACTGTTTAATTGCAGTGTAGATCTTTGGGCTCAGTCTACAGCCCAAGCTCTGGGACCCTCCCACCTCGCAGGGTCCTAGAGTCCAGGCTCCAGCCTGAGCCCAGAAATCTAGACTGCAGTGAAACAGCCTTTTAGCCCGAGCCCCAGGAGCCCAAGTCAGCAGGCATGGGTCAGCCGCAGTCATCTAACTGCAGTGTAGACAGACCCTTTCAGTGGTGACTGGAGGACACCTCCTTCACTTCAATCCCCCTGCATCAGGGCCTACGGCAAGAACCATCTCCCTGCTGCAGCTCTCGCTCTCTCCTGAACTTTCTCACACCTGTATAGGGATCACCCAGCCCCTTCCCAGCGGAGTCTAATAATCAAACTGGGCTGGCCCTTAAAAGGGGCAGGCCACTCCATTACAATGAGTCATGTTGATGAGATAGCGATTGGCAGACATTATGTGTAAAGAAAAAGACCTAATTCACCAAATAAATGATTCAGTATGAATTAATCACTCAGCTCTAACAATAACAAATGTTTTTTATTGGTCATGGTAAAATTAACGAACCTATTTATAAGTCTGCTATAGAACGTAAGCCCAGATCCAGCAAGGTACTTAAGCATATGTATAACTATGCTCGAGTGTTACCATTGACTCCGTGGCCCATTTAGGTGCCTAACTCCCACCAAAATCAATTGGAGTTGGGTGCCTAAATAACTTAGGGGATATGGGCCCACATGCTTCAAGTTGAGGTGCTTCAGTTGAATCGGGACTTTAGTTCTCAAAGTGCAAGTATTGTAATCCACAGGCTCACAACATGCAATGTGAAAAAATATTTCCTTTTCTGTGGGACGCTCGCTTTCCACTAACTGCACTGAACGAGCTGTTATTCTTGTATGCAAAGAAATGACTGAATTCTCCAACTTTCCCTTTCCGGGCTAAATAAGCAGTTATAAGGCTGAGAGTCTGAAGGTTGTTCCCAGCTAGAGCTTCCAGCGTGGCATTGTCATTAGATCTATTTCCAGGTATGTAAAACATACCAGTTTCCTGAGTGTTTTAGTGGAGAGGATGAGAACCTGGAGATGAAATTATGCTTTGTTTAAAAACATAGCCAAGTAAGATAATGAGCTCTATCGGTTAAAAAGATTCAGGGCACAATTGTGCTACAACCATCCTTTTGTAACCGGTTGATTGGGCATTGAATTGCTCGTGGTAGTTTTAACCGGAGCTGAGTAGATAACCACCCATTCAGAGATCTTTGAATCTTTGCCCATTGAGGCTATTATAATCATTTAATTGGAATCTCTCTCTGTCCACCTTTCACTAAGTCACAATGAGCACAGCAGTGCAAGCGTGGCAGCCATAGTCACATAAGGGTTCCCTCAATAGAAATTTCTTTGTAGCTAAAGTCAATGAAGAATGGAAGATTTAACACATCAGAGCTTGTCTCTGAGTTGAAAACTTGATGCCATGTCAGTCCTGTTTAGATTCAAATTCAAAGCCAAGCAAGCTAGTCTATGCATAGGCAGAACATATGTGGGAGACAAGGAAAAATAGGGGCTTTCACACTTGAGAAATATGGAGCTGACTGAAATCTGGATCTGAATTTTGCATATGGATTCTCCTTTCCTTACAGGAGCCAAACTATATCTAATAATCCCTTACTCTGGTTTGCTTTGGGTCCAGCCGAGCAAATTAACAAGAGTTTCGTTGCCAATGACATAGTCTTTTATTCTGGTTCTAAACTTGTCTGATCTAAAGTAAGTCTGCACTGATAATGCTCCTGGCACAGGTTTTCCAAACCACTGTATTGTTCATCTTGGTTTTCTCGTTCACCAGCCGTAGTCCACAGCCTGTTTTTCACTGAACAAACACAAATCTATTTCAGGTGCAACCTATTCCAAGTGAATTACCTGCCTGAGAACAGCATCCACTGTATAGTCTAAGAACAATGCAGACCTTGTTAGCTAATTCTTTTCAGCTCAAACAGCTGCAGGCAATCCTTGGACTGGGCCCACCTGGAAAGGATTCCAGCTGTGTTCTTGCCTTTATGTTTTTTAGGTACAGATTAAAGGGCTCTCAGCAGTTGAAGAACAAAACTTTCTATTTTCCACAGCCTACGATGAAAAGTCAGCTAAGCTGCCCTGCCAGGTCCTCTTGACTGATCCAGGGGATTATTTTTTAAAAGGAGCTGATTTTCTATGCCAGTTTCCCCCTGCCTCTGGAGTCCACACTTTATTGATTCATGCATAAAGTGCAGCGTGCGTGTGAGATGCTGATTGTTCACTGAGAATTTATTAGGATCATTAACAAACTACACAGAGAACTCAGCTTGTAGGTAACTGGATCCCACAGTGTCCTGAGTTGAGGCATTTTCCAACATAAATTCCTGTTGTCTATTAACAGGGCTTCTCCACAGCATGCGACAAATAGGGGGCACCACTCTTTCTATCCTGACTGATGAGCTTGTCCCAAGTGTCACAGGAAATTAGACTCGGGTTCCTTAGAATTCTGATGAAATAAGCATCTGAATTAAGATTGACACGTGAGGCATTGATAAATATATAGACTGACAAGCAGACAGCACCCGCTCCGCAAAACAGGAGTGAACTCTAAATTTCCCCGGGTGTTTTTTGCATTTTATTTCAGTGTTTTAAAAAAGCCAAGAGGTTATTTTCTACTTTAACTTGAAAGAAAAAATCAGGGAAAATCCCAATCTCAGCCCACTCAATACTGGTCTTGAAAAAGCCATTTGAAAGAGGACCAACTCCTTCTCACCACCCAGGGCTAGTCAGGCGTGAGCCTTACAGACTACACTAGAGCATGCAGACTGACTGCAGTCTTCTTCGTATTTAAGCTTCCAGGGGCTAGCTCCTTGGCAGGCTGATCAAGGTGATGTGAGAGAAGACTGGAAGAGGATTGAGGGGATTTCTTTAGAATTGGATCCTGCTAAGGTCAGACTCTAATATTCAGAAAGAAAGTGAAATAGTCCCATTTGGTTTCCCCAGAGTAGGGCTTTGAAATCAAAGTGTGTGTGTGTGTGTGTGTGTGTGTTCTCTCAGCTCTGCCAAACCAGCCACACTGTGCTGTTCAACCACAGCAGCAACTGAAGCTCCATACCAGTCCTTGCTTGCATCACATTTGAAGTGAGGAAAAGTAAACTGGGGCAGAATTTGGCCCAGTGCATGTGTTTCTTAATAAGACATGAATAGGCCAAATTCTAAGGTTTATGGCAGTGTAATTAACATGCTAATAAGTGGATGTAACTGTCCAACACTGAAATGGAGACTCCCCTAAGAGTCAATTTGAGTCCAAGTTAAGGCCTTACACATCATCTCTCAGTTCCGCTCAGTATCTTTGACTCGGGTGTGGATTGGTATACCATTGGAAATGCCATCAAGGTTGTTATTAGTAGAAATGGGTGAAACAGTTCCAATAAATAATACTGATATTGTGCAATGGGACTGCCCCTTCCATCGGAGAATCCCAAAGCTCTTCACAAACATTAGATAATTCAATGTCATAGCACCTCTGCATGCCTCCTCCTTCAACCTGTTCTTGGTAGGCATCCATGCTCAAATACCACCAGCTATTTAAGGCTCTCACCCTGATGCAGTAAGTGAGCAGGTGATTTCCTCTTTGCTGTGGTGGGCCACAGGCTCTGCAACCTCGTTTCTCACTTGCTATCCAGCCATCTCCCTACTTTCAATAAACTTCACAACAGCAGAGAAGTCCCAAACCAAAATCCCAACTCGAATATGCTGAAATCTGGACCTGAATTTTTAATATGGCTGCATCTGATCTTACAATGAAACAATTGGGGACTTCAAAATCTGGATCCAAATTCTGCTGCTAGAGCCAAAACATTTTCCCACAAAGGTACCATTCACAGGACCACTATGGATCCCCCAGATTTCTGTGCCGTCCTCAGATGTGCCAGCAACCTCTAACTAAAAGCCAGCACACAGTCAATCTGCACAAACTATTTCAAGCACATGCCTTCCCACTTTAAAACCATGCTGTAATGGAACTCCACAGGGGAAGGAGAGAACATCATGCTGCTGTAGGGCAGGGGTTCTCAAACTGGGGGTCAGGATCCCTCAGGGAGTCGCGAGGTTATTACTTGGGGGGTTGGGAGCTGTCAGCCTCCACCCTAAACCCCGCTTTGCATCCAGCATTTATAATGGGGTTATATATATTAAAAAGTGTTTTTACTGAATAAGGGGAGGGGGGGTTACACTCAGAGGTTTGCTATGTGAAAGGGGTCACCAGTGCAAAAGTTTGAGAACTACTGCTGTAGGGCATTTGGCGCTTGATGCTACACTCTTTGAAGTCAATGGCAAAGCTCACGTTGACTTTTACAGTGCAAGGTCAGGGCCTAGAGCATTTCATGAGTGCTATAGAGTTAATCTGAATAAATAAAATAAAAGGGGGCCTGATTCCTGACTTTTAGCACAACCCTGAGCAAGGAGCGCTATGGATGGTGTGCAGCCCCTGGAGTCCCTGAGCCTCAGATACGCTCCTTGAGATGCAACTTCCATCCTTCTCCCTCCCAACTCCCACTGGGGATAGTAATTTACTGCTGGACTGTACCAATATTAAATCACAATGCACCCTGCCTGCTCAGCTGTTTGGTGGCAAGCTCGGGGAGTGGAATGGTGGTACTGGGGACTCTGCCTTTAGGGCTGAGCATCCCAGGCAGAGTCTGGGCAGAAGCTCTTCTTGTTGTGCACAGTTGGTTGGAAATGAATGCAGAATAAAGCAGATCTTGGAAGTACCATAAGCAGCGAGGCTCAGGTCCTCAGAAGTATTTAGGCTCCTAACCAGGGCCACTGAGAGGTTTTGGGGACCCAGGGCAAAATCTGAAACTGAAAATATTACCACTGAAGGGAGGCCCTGCAGGGGAGGGGTTTTGAGAGCGAGCCCACTATGCACTCCCTCACAATGGTAGCTTGGCTCCTGTGCTACTGGGCTGGGCCCGGCTCCCCACTCCAAACGTCACAACCTGGTGTGCTGAATCACAACACTGCTCAGGCTTGGGGCCCTCTCAAACGGGTGGTCCAAGGCAAACTGCCCCCTGGTTATTCTGCTCCTGACTTCCATCTATCTGAGCCTGAGTGATCACCGAACATCGCAAGAACCAAGACTCCACCCATCCCCTACTGCACCCACCCACCTGCTCTGGGGAAGGAGTGTGCAGAAGAGGAACCCTGCACATCCAGACCCCAAAATTGGGTAGACTGCATAAGGGCATACGGGGGGGTGCTTACTCCCTTCTGCAGATGAGTGGTATGAGTCACAATCCAGCCCTAAATGGTGGTGCCATATTTTTAGGACTGATCCCATTGTCCTCCTTCATGGTGTTAGTCAGATAAGACTAAGGGACAGTAAGAGGAATTAGTTGTTAATTCTGCCACTAACTGAATTATTACTTCCTTAACCCCCCAAAGAGCTAAAGAAAATACCGAAATATGTTCTGTTTTCACCAGCTTTATAAGTGTGCTCAGGTAATGGCACCGTACCTTGGGACAGTAGAAAGCCTAAGACCCACCCCCCAAAACAAAATCCAAATCCTTTGTTTTTTCTGCAGAGGACTTTGACCTCTAACCCTAGGGAACAATGAGAACAATTCTAAGACAAGAAGTTGTCCTGGGGAATTTCAATCTTCAGCGGGATGAAATAGGAAATGTGACAAACATTGACCTTCATAGGTACATGGTGGAATCTCCAAAAACACTCAGTACTGGATTAACTCTGGTCCCACTGTAGTCAATAGTGAGCACTTTGAAAATCCAGCTCTCCATTGTATATTTCATATAAAATCAGATCGCGAATTAGGTGTTAAGAAACAGCCCTCAAACTTAAATATTTCCAATTAATCGTCTGCTTCCGTCTTCTCTCATAATTTGTGTTATCCAAGTTCAGATTCCCCATGCCCTCCTAGCAGACAGAATTATATATGCTTAGAATTATGTTTTTTGAAAGCGTATGGGGAATCTGAACTTGGATAATATAAATTTTGAGAGAAGGCAGGGCAAAAGAAGATTAGTCTGAAATATTTTAGGGCTAGGGCTATTTCTAAACATGAATCATGATCTTATTACATATGAAATCTCCCCACCTTGATTCCAGAACCAGAAATAACTACACATTAGTCAAGTTATTCAGCCAAAAGGCACCTAGCTAAGGTACTGTTATGGTTTCCATTACCAGAACACATGAGCATTTTAATCTATCTAACCTCCCAAACACCTCAAGTACAGAAGCATTATGAGTTCCTCTTTGGAGGTGCAGAACTGTGACATAGACAGGAAGTTTGTGACAGAGCAGTGAGTTGAACCCAGGTCGCCAGCATGCCAGCCCAGGCTCTAACCACCTCCCATCTTCCATCAGTACCTGTAAGTTCTCCTGCCTAGGGCCTGTCTCATCCATCTTTGTATGGCAGTCAATACAAGGGCAACCCCATGTTAATTGGAATGTTTGGGCGTTACCATAATATACATTATTATTATGTGCTGTAGACACTGCAGAATATACCATTGGACTCGGCCAACCTTTATCCTATCTGTGCTCTTTTGTCCTCAAGAGAACCACATAATTTGTTTTATTTATTTTGAATTTTCTGAGGGTGATTTTGATTATTTGTTGGTTTTTGCTTATTTTTCCATTATGCATTGCATGGCACCACAAGAACCTGGAGACTGCATCATTAATACCCCCAGTTTATAGACAGAAGGGCACAGAAAGATTGAGTGATCTCCCCAAGATCACACAGGGAAACAGTGGCAGAGCCAGTAACAGCACATTGGGATCCTAACAACTTGACAATTGTCCTCTAGCTGCATGTGGGAAGCACAACTCCGCCCTTGTTAGTCTGACTTGTGGAAGTGATGTCACAATATCAGACAATGTGTGTTGATAAAAATTAAATGGGGACAGATTGAAACACACTCCCCAACTTCCCATCAGACACACCCAAAACTGAACAGCCATCCAGCATCAACACTGTGATATCATATCAGCTGATTATAATCACGTAGAGTGAAACAGAGAACTGGGTAGGTGGAGAGTACCTGCCAGCCGCCAACAGGCCAAAGTACAAAGCACTTGCCCGTCTCTTGTTGAAAAGTTAAAGTTGCAAAGTGAGCCTTATAGATAGCAACTGACAGCCCAGGAGTGGATATTAGGCTAAATTCACTCTAAAGGCTTTGCTCAGTGCTTCCATTCCTCAAGTGCTGAAGTCGTGTTCTCGTGGTTTATGACATCAGTGGAGCCCTGGGAGTGAATTACAGCTTTGTAGTCACTCCAAATACATCTGTTATCCTACTGCACATTCCTTTCCTTGACAAAGCTCCCATAGGCCCAGAAGGATAATTCGTCCGTACAGTTAAGCTTTTCTTGACTCCATCACGCAACTCCACTAACTCTTATGTTGAAATCACACAACCTCAGCCACAAGTCCTACAATAATCAGTAACCAAAATATCTCAATGCCAGCTGCAGGCAGAGTCTGCTACATACATTGACATTTCCCCCCCCACCTGCCCCCGCATGTCTTTTCCAAATAAGAAAACACGTTACACCCCTTCTTTCCCTCGCCCACTCGGGTGCTAAGAAGGTCACTGGCAGGCCACAGCTTATAGTGCTATGGAGTGCTGTACTAATCCTGAAAGGACAGGAACAGCCCTGGCTGATAACTGACCTGAACAAGTGATTAGAGTCTGGATTAATTTGCGATTAGACCCCGGGATGGAGCTCACAGGCACTATTGGTTTCTGAGAGGGGAGATCTATAGTTTCGTTCATCCACTCTCACCTGAGAAACAAACACTGGCAGTACGAGAACTATTCCAATCCACACAACCAGCTAATGGACATTTTCACAACCAGTTCTGATTGCCAGAACAACAGGTATTCTGGGACCTTTTCTGGATCGCCAGAATAATGGGTATTTTCACAACATTTTCTGGACGCTCCAAATAACGAGCATTTTCACTGCCCTTCCTGGATTGCCAGAATAATGGCATTTTCATGAGCCTGTCTAGAAGAAACTTTTATTTCACTAGCTCTGAATGCTCTTTGGGGAGTGAGAAATGAAAGAGACACAAGCCTCTGCAGCAGAACTGCCAACCTTCCCACAGAGTTCAGGAACTCAGCAGGCCGGTGGATGGTAAGGGCTCTGCAGTTCAAAGGTCTGCTGCAGTCAGGTCCTGAGATTTTTATGCTCACATTGCTCAAGAATAACAAAAGCCATTCTTCTCCGTTATGAAGCTCAGCGGTGTCATGGCACAGAAGAACAGTGACTGGACCCAGTAGATACTGTGCAGAAAAATGATTCTCCATAAGGCACTAGGGTGTTCGTTGCACGCATGGTCACACTGAACTTAAACAACTGCTGGTAGTGTTATTTACAAAAATATTCTTAACCTTTCCTTCCATGCTGCTGAATCCTCTAATTTAAATTTTCATACTAAAGCCTAATTACACCATAGTAGTTCCCTTATCTATGAAGAATAGGGTCTTCTGTTATGCCGTTTGTTTATTCTGCCTATATAATGGAACTTTCCAGTTCTATTTTGTGTCAAGACTTTTTCATTAACAGTATGGGAATGCCCTTCCAGATGTCCTTATTGCTGAATTATTTACCACCCTAAATGCTAAGGGCTCCTTTAAGATTTGAGGGAGGGTGGAGCTGCTGTGCCCCAGTAGGAGCATGGGGAGCCAGAGGCCCTGTGTCTCAGCCTGGCATGGCCACACCAGAGCTCCAGGAAACACAGAGGGAATGCAGCCCTTCTACCACTGTTTGAGAAAATGCAGTGTTTGCTCTGCTGGACAGTGCAGAGACACTAGAGCAAGTCTTTGACCTACACGTCATCCTCTTTGGCAGCGGCACTAGCCCTCCAGTGTCCTGGCTCTCCCTGAGCACCAGTATTTCCATTGTGCCTAGTCCCTGGGCACCATGCAAGTCAGAACCATGCTCTAGCCCTAGAGTAACCAGAGGTATCGGGGATGTTTACATTAATGCAACCAATCGTCACCAAAGATCTAGAAACCCCCTTGAGTACCACCATTTGGCCCCTCCAGTTTCACCAGCACAATGGCAGCAAGAGAATGCAAACATTCTCGGATAACACTCCTTTGATTCTAAAGAGTAATAGACAATATGATCAGTTACTCACCAGGAATGGTGTTTGGAGTCTGTGTCAGTTAATCCTTCCTGTCACCGTCCAGGAGCAGGCACGGTATCCCTTTATGGACTCGGCTCCGACCTACAAGAATTAGGAAACACAAATTGGTGCCTGTTGTGGTAAAAGGATAATCCAATACTTTCTAATCCTCAACAGACAAAGGTGGGCCGGCGTGTACTGCAGTTGAATTAAATTTATTTAACAATGCCTGCTGCTGGTTGTCGCCTGCAGTGATCCAGCCTAGGACTTTTGGATCCCAAAGCATGAGCTTCATAGTCTAAAGGACCAGCTCTTACCAGGGAGGACACACAGTTATGTTGTGTTAGCAGCATGGATTACACACCTGGAGAGAAAACAGTGGGGAGTTGAGTGAGAGTTTCCTGTTGTGGGGAAATACCAATGAACACACCATTTTGAGTGAATTCATGTGTAGAGTTCATGTTAACTGATTACTGGAGCCGGGCAGCAATTTTCCACAAAAACTTATTTTTTCCCTCAGGGAAAAGTGATTTCTGTTAAAATTGAAGTTTTCACACAGTAAAATTTCAATTTTGCTGAAATTTTTGATTTTCCTGGTGAGAAATTGAAATTAACATTTTGTTTAAGGTTGACCCAAAACAAAGAAATTTGGGTGGTTGAGCTGAATTAAAGCATTTTTTTCCCCAGGTCACTGCAATATTAATCTGTGTCTGCCTGAGCTGCTAGGGTGCTTGATGGAAGTTTTAGTTCAGGTGTCTTGTGCCCTCATTCTGTCCTGTGGGCCGGGCTCTCTGCTGGACTGTATCTCCCATGATGCAACTGATGCTCACCTTTGGAGGCATGAGAAGAAGTACCTGGACTGGGGAGTTCCTATCGGAGACATCAGATAAAGAATTCTACAGTCAATAGCTGCACCTGCAGGAAGTCACAGGCCCACAACTTGCTGTGGAGGGACACCCTCATAGCTACAGAGCATGAAAGCTAGTGCCCCATCGCCCTCACAAACTGCCTTCCTCCTGTGCGACTCTCCCTTGTGCGCAGGCAGAGCAGAGCATGTTTTTATGACAGAGATGGGCAAAATGGTTTCTAAAAAGTGAGACCCACTCCCCACCAAAATCTCACCCACACAGAACCAAACTCAAAGTGAGCCCTTCCTGAGGTTCGTCCAAGTGAGGACCTTTGTTATTTATATTCTGGTAGCACATACAGGCCGTGACCGAGATCAGAGCCTCACTGAACTATGTGCGGCACTAACACATAGTAAGATACAGTCCCTGCCTCAGGGAGTTGCAATCTAAATAGATAAGGCACACAAAGGGTGAGAGGGAAAACAGAGAGACTGAGTGTCTTGTCTATGGTCACGCAGCAGGTCAGTGGCCGAGTCAAGAACAGACTCCAGTTCTCCTGATGCCCAGTCCAGTGCTTCAGTCACTATATAAAAATATCCAATTAGTTCTCTTGTCCCCACCCATCAAATCTGCTTTGTCAGGGATTAGTGAAGATAAACGGTACAAATCCAGGGATTAAATCAGCACCGGTGCTCTCTTCCCATAATCCCCAAATGAGTAAAGATTCCCCAAATAACCGTCCCCTGCTGCTAACTTCTTCATTCAACTCCAGATAAAATTGTTCACATTGTTTATAAGATATTCAGGTAGCCAAGCTGCCTGATCCTGATGGAAAACCAGCAGGTGTGGACAGGGCCCTGTCAATGATGATAAATGTTAAGGTGGAAGGTCAGTTCATCAGTCTGGTTTGCTAGATGAGAAACCTGCCTTGCTCCTTGCTAATTAGAGACTCGATCCAGGCTCTGACATGCAGCCAAACTGCAGAAGGTCCAAATTGCTGATGTTAAAGGGAGACAGGGTAACAACCTGCTGGGCTTTCACCAATAGAGAGTTTGAACCTATTTAATGAGCTAGAATCCCACTGCAAACTAAAGAAAATAATCTTCAGCTGCACAGTGGTTCAGAGCTGCACGTGATGGAGCCTCCACATTGATTGAGGCTATCGATCAGGTAATTTTTCCATATAGCAGCACTTTCTTCCATCCTAAAGGACACAGTGAAGTGCTTTATGAATTTGGTGATACTCATAGGGTCCGATATTGCTCTCTTTGAAGTCAGTGGCCATGCTGTTGTCAGGGTTAAGGGGACCTGGGTTAAGCCCATCATTCATATTAGCTGGACCTTTCCATGGGTTGGTAAGACCTCTCAGAAACTTGTATGATTATCTAAATCCCTGAGCTCTGCAACAGCATGGTAGAAATGTCATGAGAACAGGCTTTCATGAGGAGGTTGGGGCATTTCCTGTTTCCACTCCAGGATAGAACCCAGAGGTGTAGAGAATTATGGTGTTGGGTTGAGGAAGGGGAGGGACAAGAAGCAGGTTCTATTGGCATTTTGGATAAAGATCTGAACCACTTCATCCTTCCTCCCTAGATCAGAAAATTAAGCAATCAAACCCATGGGACCTCCTAATCTGAGGCAAACTGCCAATCCTTTGAAATTCTCCCCTCACAAATAAGGAAAAGTCCAAAAGGAGCGTGTGTGAATGTGAAAAACATATGATGGAAGAGGGACAGCTGGGTGTTGAAGGGGCCTCCGGAGATGTGAGTTCCTTTCCTGGCTCTACCACTGACATAGTAGATGACTTTGGATGCACCTCTTTGTGCCTCCTGCACTATGGAGTTAGACTCAGATAAGGTTTGTAAAATGGGCTGGGATCCTTGGATGGAAGGTGCAAAGCATCATTCATGCTGCAGCCAAATTCAATTTACCTCACACATGAACCTATAAAATAAAAGATGACATCATAGAATATCAGGGTTGGAAGGGACCTCAGGAGGTCATCTAGTCCAACCCCCTGCTCAAAGCAGGACCAATCCCCAATTAAATCATCCCAGCTAGGGCTTTGTCAAGCCTGAACTTAAAAACCTCTAAGGAAGGAGATTCCACCACCTCCCTAGAGAACCCATTCCAGTGCTTCACCACCCTCCTTGTGAAAAAGTTTTTTCCTAATATCCAACCTAACCTCTCCCACTGTAACTTGAGACCATTACTCCTTGTTCTGTCATCTGCTACCACTGAGAACAGTCTAGATCCATCTTCTTTGGAACCCCCTTTCAGGTAGTTGAAAGCAGCTATCAAATCCCCTCTCATTCTTCTCTTCTGCAGACTAAACAATCCCAGTTCCCTCAGCCTCTCCTCATAAGTCATGTGCTCCAGCCCTCTAATCATTTTTGTTGCCCTCCGCTGGACTCTTTCCAATTTTTCCACATCCTTCTTGTAGTGTGGGGCCCAAAACTGGACACAGTATTCCAGATGAGGCCTCATCAATGTCGAATAGAGGGAAATGATCACGTCCCTTGATCTGCTGGAAATGTCCCTACTTATGCAGCCCAAAATGCCGTTAGCCTTCTTGGAAATAGAGGCATATTGTTGACTCATATCCAGCTTCTCATCCACTGTAACCCCTAGGTCCTTTTCTGCAGAACTGCTGCCTAGCCACTCGGTCCCTAGTCTGTAGCAGTGCATGGGATTCTTCCATCCTAAGTGCAGGACTCTGCACTTGTCCTTGTTGAACCACATCAGATTTCTTTTGGCCCATTCCTTTAATTTGTCTAGGTCCCCCTGTATCCTATCCCTACCCTCCAGCATATCTACCACTCCTTCCAGTTTAGTGTCATCTGCAAACTTGCTGAGGGTGCAGTCCACGCCATCCTTCAGATCATTAATGAAGATATTGAACAAAATCGGCCCCAGGACTGACCCTTGGGGCACTCCGCTTGATATCGGCTGCCAACTAGACATGGAGCCATTGATCACTACCTGTTGAGCCTGATGATCTAGCCAGCTTTCTATCCACCTTATAGGCCATTCATCCAGCCCATACTTCTTTAACTTGCTGGCAAGAATACTATGGAAGACCGTATCAAAAGCTTTGCTAAAGTCAAGGAATAACACGTCCACTGCTTTCCCCTCATCCACAGAGCCAGTTATCTTGTCATAGAAGACAATTAGGTTAGTCAGGCATGACTTGCCCTTGGTGAATCCATGCTGACTGTTCCTGATCACTTTCCTCTCCTCTAAGTGCTTCAGAATTGGTTCCTTGAGGACCTGCTCCATGATTTTTCCAGGGACTGAGGTGAGGCTGACTGGATTGTCTATGCACTGCTGTATCACTCTCCCAGCAGATATCAGGGTGATTGAAATCTCCCATGAGAACCAGGGCCTGTGATCTAGTAACTTGTTAGTTGCTGGAAGAAAGCCTCATCCACCTCATCCCCCTGGTCTGGTGGTCTATAGCAGACTCCCACCACAACATCACTCTTGTAGCTCACACTTTTAAACTTAATCCAGAGACTCTCAGGTTTTTCTGCAGTTTCATACCGGAGCTCTGAGCAGTCATACTCCTCTCTTACATACAATGCAACTCCCCCACCTTTTCTGCTCTGCCTGTCCTTCCTGAACAGTTTCTATCCATCCATGACAGTACTCCAGTCATGTGAGTTATCCCACCGAGTCTCTGTTATTCCAATCACATCATAATTCCTTGACTGTGCCAGGATTTCCAGTTCTCCCTGCTTGTTTTCCAGGCTTCTTGCATTTGTGTATAGGCACTAGATAACTCGCAGATCGTCCTGCTTTCTCAGTATGAGGCAGGAGTCCGCCCCTCTTGCACTCTCCTGCTCGTGCTTCCTCCAGGTATCCCACTTCCCCACTTCCCTCAGGTCTTTGGTCTCCTTCCTCCGGTGAACCTAGTTTAAAGCCCTCCTCACTAGATTACCCAGCCTGCTTGTGAAAATGCTCTTCCCTCTCTTCATTAGGTGGAGTCCATCTCTGCCTAGCACTCCTCCTTCTTGGAACACTGTCCCATGGTCAAAGAATCCAAAGCCTTCTCTCTGACATAGGAGGCAATCCCCAACTTCGCACGCAAACAGCTGCATTAAGGACCAGATTCTCCTGCCCTTTCATAGAGCAGTACCTCAGTGAAGAGGGATCCCACTGGAACAACAGGACTATACACTCAAGTAGTGAGAGTGGCAGATGCTAGTTCTTACAGCCCTGGAGTTAATCAGAGTGTAGTTTACTGTCCTGGGAGTTTGCTGGAATCACTGCAGCCTATTCTGAATGATGCTCGAAATTGGAGGGGGAAAACAAACCCTGCCAAGATTCAGATAAAACAAAACAAAATCTCTCAGACAAAGGAAATGCTCTAAAATGTTCCATTTTATTCTTGCTCTGGGCCCCCGAAGCATTTCCCTTTCCTCCCTGAATGATAACGGATATAAAAATTAAATATAAATTCACCAACAAAAAAGCAAAGCGCACTGAAGGGCAGTAAATCACCGGGACCAGGTGGCGTTCAGGGGAGGTTTGGGAAGGGAATGAAGGATGAAATAGCAGAGATACTGACTAAGATATATCATAGATCTTTAAAAACAGCAACTCGTCCTCAAGGCTGGAGACTCACTAATATGGTGCCTCAGTTTGAAAAGGAAGCCAAGGGAGAAGGCAGGGGAATGACAGACAGGGGAGCAGCCCCTCAGTACTGAGGGGATCAGAGACTAGCCAGCCTCACCTCACCATGGAGGGAACTGATAGAAGACTTAATTCACCAGTTTCTGTCCCACTCGGAGTCACTGCACTCAAGGAGGCAGTTGCCCCTGACGCATAGTCACTTTCTCCTGGGAATTCAGCCATCTTTAAACAGTGTCAGAAATTCCCTGTTGGATGTGCTGAGTCATGCTATTCCCCTGGTACCCTGCCCATGCCCTCTCGTCAGGCACTTTTGGGCACACACTGGAGAGCTGCCCACCCCTCATAGGAATGCAGGTGGTGATGGTGGGTCCTTGAATCACCAGAGCCCCCCCACAGAATGGGTATCCCACCATCAGGGTCCCCTTGGCCTGTGCCATGCTGGCCGAAGCTGGCTGCCACCCAGGCTTGTTAAGTCCTGGAGTCTCTGGTCAAAAAATGAATAGCTGAACACTTGGACTGGTGTTACCTGACGGGGTCACCCCAATTGGACTCCAGTACGGCCTCTCTAACCTGCTGTAGGTCTTTAAAAAGAAACATGAGACAAAGGTGACATCATCAGTTTGGATTTTGAAAGGAAGCTCCATCACAGGCCAATATCCCTGGGGCGACGTCTGCGGTTAAGCCAGCTGAATAATGGCAAACAAAGGGCTGTAACATACAGTGCTGTGTCAGAGAGAAGTTGATAGAGGGGTGTCTCAGGGGCCCATGTATTTGTCAATGGAAAGTGGAAAGCAAACGGATGATGTCTGGGGATGGATGCTATGTCAGAGATATAAAGGAATGTGAAAAGCTCTGGATAGGACTCCTGCAGATGGCAAGCAAGGCCCAGCATTTAACACCCAGCCCTCAGAGGCAAAGGTTCAGAGTTCTATACTTAGCTCTGCCACAGATTTGCTGTGGGACCTTAGGCATGTCATTTAGGTACTCTCTGTGTTAGCTTTGCCACCTGTGAAAGGGGGTTAATAACAGCTTGCAGGATTTTCAAAAGAGTCCAAGTGAAATGGAAAGTGGCACCTATTTAATAGCACATAAAAGTGCTACATGACAGTTTAGGACAAGAATAGCAGCAAAGCACCACCTCTTAATGAAACTGCAATCGGAGTTTAGGTGGCCAAAGGAGAGGATTAATTCTGTCCTGGACGTTGGAGTTCACTTCCTTGTTCATCTTGCAAAAGGCAATCTGGATCAAATGGTCACAAATGGTCAGGATGTGCTTGGGTTAAAGCCTCATCTTAGCACTTCCAGCAACAGAGTGAACTATTATGTGTGTGGGCATCATCTACTTTTATTAAGGCCCTAATAGTTTTCAGTGGGAAAACTTGTTAATGCAGGAGAATATCTCAGGACTCATTTGCCTACCCCATTTCTCCCCTGTTAAGTACTGCAGAAAGGGAAATGTTGACCAATAGAGTTTCGTCAAGGTAACATTGAGGAGCTAAGCTGAGGAATTGAAACACATCCTTCACTCATTAGATAGCATCTAGAGTAAGTTCTATGGGGTCTCCAAGATGAGCAAGATGAGTTATGGTTGGAGCTTCTGCCATTCATTCCCAGTTGCTTTGTTAATACAGGTTAGTTAAAGGGGGAATGGAAATGAACTGGGAACCAGGAGATGTGGAATCCATTTTTGGCTCTGCCCCGACTCCCTTTGGACAAGTCACTTAGGCCAAACTTTTGAAAAGTGGGCACTCATTTCAGGTGGCCCCATTTCTGGGTGCCTGATTGGAGATTTGTGTAGAAGAGCTTGTGACCTGGCCTGAGAACTTCTTGACAGCAACAGCGTAGGTGTAGGCAGAAGATGGAGACATTGTGGTGAGCTGTGTTTTTCCTACCTGGAGTGGAACAGGGAGACTGACCTGTCCCTGATCCCATCCTGACTCAGGATGTGGTTTAGAGTTTCACATCTGCATTACGGAGAATACTTTGGTCTTCCTGCCTCAGGAAAGGGGAACAGCTGGCACATCTTGCTAATAGCCACCTGCAGTTGAACGTAGGACTTGCATGCTGTATGCAAATATGCCAAACCCACAAAAAAACCCACAGAAATTGGGCTTGTTTTTGGCTTAATTGGCTTGTGATTTGCTTGTTGGCTAGTTTTTGGCTTGTAGCTTGTTGCTTGTTTGGCTTGTAGCTTATTGCAGCTTGTTGCTTCTTTTTTTTTTTTTTTGATCGGCTCTCGGCAAGCGGGGGCAAGGGGCAAGCAGGGGCAAGTGGGGGAGAAAGTCAGGGGTACACAGTGGGCCCACCACAGTCCCAGACTGCATGCCGGGAGGATCTAGTCACATTGGCTTGTTGTGGCCTTGTTTTGAAATGGGATTAGGTTGATTTTTGGTTTATTGTGAAAGTTGGGGTACTTATTTACTGCGTGAAAGTTGGCAACTGTGTGTACGGCTCATTGGTATTGGTATCAAATACTGCTTCTGAAAATTGGAGCCTCAACTTTTTTCTGCCTCAGTTTCCTCATCTATAAAAATGAGGGTGCTGTTACTTTGCAACATGCACTGAGACCTAGGGATAAGAAGTACCAAGGAAGTGCTCAGTTTTATTGAAAAGCACTAAAGTTTTGAGATCCCCAAAACACTAGACTTAAAAGAAAAATCAAACTGATGCATTTCAAAAGTGAATCAAAAGAGTTTGTTTGCATGATTGTGTAGTTTTCCTGCAAGAGGCGACGCACCATGGAAACTTGAAATGGAGCATGGAGCTTAATTCTCTGTGCTGCTTTAGGGGTCAATAGTACCAGCAATAAAATCCGTAATTTAAGTCTTGCCCATGCTTGATATATATGGATGCCAAGAATAAGTGAATCTCAGGTCATGGTAGGTAAGATGAGGGGACACTGTTTTAATCAATCTGCTTTAAAATGTGTTCATTTGCCATTTTTGAAGCTCCCCTGTATATTCTGATACTAATTTGAGATCTCAGAATACGCTTCTTCCTTTCTACATGACATTTTCATTCACCTTTACTCCTCCAATGATCATTTCATGTCATATTTTCTCCCCAGTGAATCTTCATATGCTTTAATTGGAGCTTGTCTGTTCATTCATCCCTGGGTGAGGTCTGTTTAGTAGCTGAGAATATCAGACACTTTTACTTATTGAATCAGTGGAGCTGAACTTTGCAGAGCGACTTTTCCCTGAGTGCAGAAGCATCATGCTGTTGAATTATGTTTGCTGGGAGCCAGGTCTCTCTTCCTTCCGCTTGTCTCTCACTCACCCATGCTGGCTTGCTTCATGAGCCGTACAGCATGCAAGTCCTAAACTCAGCTGCAAGATTAGCTATCCCCCTTTCCTGAGGCAGGAAAACCAAAGCATTCTCCCTAATGGAGATGTGAAACTCTAAACCACATCCTGACTCAGGATGCGATCAGGGAGGGGTCAGTCTCCCTGCTCCACTCCAGGTAGGAAAAACAACTCACCACTGCTTGTAATTTGAAATCATTATAATGTCTCCATCTTCTGGCTACACACACTCTGTTGCTGTTAAGAAGTCCTCAGGCCAGGTCAGAAGCTATTCTACACAAACTTGAGACTCAACTCACTGCCTATTCCCATCAGTAAAACTACAACAAAACTAACTACAGTAGGAAAGCATAGAGGGTACAGCAGGGCAGAGGAGAAGAATTGCCAGGACGTTAAGGTACTGGACTGGAAATCAAGAACTGGGTTCAGTGCCTGGCTCTGTCACAGACTCCGTGCATGACCTTGGACACTTCTGTCTCTGCGCCTCACTCTCATATCTTTAAAATGGGGCTAATAGCATTTGACAGAGGTGCTGGGTGGATAAATTCTTTGATGTGTAGGAAGAGCACTGATCCGATGGGTATAGGGGCCCATATAAGAATTTATCTAGATAGAATTTGCCTCGCTGTACCACCATTGAGTACAGTGGATTTACACCAGGGATGAATTTGACCCATTCCATCAAGGGTTGATTCTTTTCCGTAGAGTTGTGAATATTCTGAATTGTTCCCAGCCGCTTGGACTAAGTTAATTACACAGATTGTTTGTGCTGCTCTTTAGACAGAGGCAATGAATTGACATTGAGAAGCACTGGGCTGCTTCTTGGACAGAAGACAGCGCAAGTGCTAATTTCAAGTATGAGGAAGAATCAGTGCACTCAGACGACTAACGCCTCTCCTTAGACAACCCAGAGCCGCGACAGGGACATGTGTTGTCCCCACGATGTCGTGTCCAGGGGGCCCCACTGTGCTAAGAACAGAACAAACACGTGGGGTATGTCAACACCTGGAGCTGGGGGAGGGATTCCCAGCTCACATCGATGTACACTAGCTCTCATAGAGTTAGCATGCTAAAAACAGTAGTGTAGCCGTGGTGGCATGAGCAGCAGTGGCATGGGTCGCTGCCCAGAGTAGAAACCCACCTGAACACCATGGGCAGGTACTTGGCATCTCGCCCATGCTGCTGCTTGCCACTGCCCGTGCTGCCGTGATGAGAGCTAGCACAAGTATGTCTACACAAGCTGGGAGTCACACCCCCTTCCTCCAAGTGTAGATGCAGCCATAGTAAGAGACAGTTCTTGGCCTGCAGAACTTAACTACATAGACGAGACAGACAAACCAAAACCCCAGGCCCAAACAACCCTTATCTCTGAGACAGTCTAGGTCCAGGTACAAACTTTGTGGCTATCCTCTGTCTCTGCAGTGGGCTGAACGCCAACCTCGATTCAAAGTCTCCCTCTGCCCCACCACCCGAAGCATAGAAATACAGAGCTGGCAGGGCCCTCGAAGGGTCAGCTAGCCCATCCTCCCACACTGAGGCAGGATTAGGTGTCGCTTTGGGAGAGTTCAGATCTAGACTGGAACTTTACAGCACAGGCTTAGCTCTAAACATGAAAGATTAGGACTAGATTCTCCCCTCCTCAGGCAGACAAAGCTCCCACTGCCTGAGATGGCCGCCGTGGGAGTTTGCAGGACAGAATCAGGCCCTGAGGAAAGTGGCCCTCACTTCTTCCTGGCGGTGACTGTTGTTGTATTTTCTAAAAGTTCAAAATGTAGAGTCTAAAAAAAAAAAAACTATACCAAAATAACTTGGTGGCCTCTTTAGGCAGTTGAGGATTCCTCCAGCACAGGGGAACTGCCAGGTAGCCATCTCTGTGCTACTGCCACTTGGCGCCTCCCAGCAGAGGGATTTGTGATGGGTAGGAAGGACAGGGCAGGAGCGCACTGTGCTCGCGGGAACCCCATCAGTGTAATTTAGAACAGTCCTGAGGATGTTCTAAGTGACCAGCAACTGTACCAAACCCCAGGATCAGGAGTGTGTGAGGGGTAAGAAGGATTGAAAAGCCACCACTCCCTTCCCCTCAGGTGCAGGTGCCATGGAGAACTGAGCCTGATGTCTACAAATCTGACAGAAATTAAAATGATATCCCTTCAATTCCTATTGCCACCTCCAGGTATATTTAAAGGCAAGAGTCTCAGTTCCCGCCAGACCTTGAAATGACCCCTGCATTCAGACAAGTACTGATACTTCCCAGCAACACTCCTCTCAACGGTACACATGACCCAGCACTCTCGGTTTAACTATTAGACCCTTTTCTTTTAACTCGTTGCCTTTTCCTGACAATGGATATTTGCTTCTTAGCCAGGGGGAGAGGGAGGGGAGGGGAGAACCGAGCTGTGCTGTACACAGGCTTGTTCCCTTTGGAGCCAATTTATTCTGTCCATATGCGTGGCAAAGCTGGATCCGTGAGTGGACTCTTGTGAATGCACTTACTGCTACAACATGGTGCTAAGGAGTCAATGGAGCTGCAGCTTTGGGCAGGTGGGAGATGGCAGCCTCTCCACTCTTCTACCCCCAGGGGCTTTGCTGCCATTGTTAATAGCGATGGGGAGGTGGGTCTTGTTGGCTTGCTGTCAGGAAAAGAACACAGCCACCATTGCCCATCTGCAAACTCGACTAAAGACAGGAGACAGAATGAGGCTACCCAGTCTGTGGACACCATCAGATAACCATAAAGAACTAGTTTGCAGGGAGTGCCCTATCCAGACAACTACAGCTGCTCCAAAATGATCACAAGGAACATAAGAACTGCCCTATCGGGTCAGACCAATGGTTCGTCTAGCCCAATATCCTGTCTCCAGCAGTGACCAGTACCAGAGCTTCACAGGGAGTGTACTGAACAGGGCAATTATGGAGAGACCCACCCTGTCTTCCACTCCTGGCTTCTGGTACTCAGAGGTTTAGGGTCACCTAGAGCATGGGTTGCCTCCCTGGCCAGCTTGGAAAATAGCCACTTGCTATTTGGACCTGTCCTCCATGAACTTATCCAGTTCTTCTTTGAACCCACGTTATACGTTTGGACATCGCAACATCCCATGGCAACAAGTTCCACAGGTTAGTTGTCCATTGTGTGAAATGTACTTTCTTTTGTTTGTATTAAACCTGCTGCCTATCAATTTCATCAGGTGAACCCTGGTTTTTGTATGGTGTGAAAGGGTAAATAGCACTTCTCTATTCACTTTCCCCACACCAGTCATGATTTTATAGACCTCTATCATATCCTCCCTTAGTCATCTTTTTTTCTAAGATGAACAATTCTAATTTTTTTTTAGTCTCTCCTTGTATGGAAACCATTCCATATCCTTGATCATCTTTGTTGCCCTTCTCTGATTGCCCTTTTCTTTGTTGCCTTTTCCTGTTCCACTGTGCCAATGTTCTTCTAACCAGTTGCTGACTGGTTTTAGGGGATGTCTGCATTGATACTGGAAGGGGTTGGGGCAGCATGTGTAGACATACCCAAGCTAGCTTCAAGCTGTGCTAGCTAGCTAAAAATAGCGAGTGCGTTGAAGCCACGGCAGCACAGGCTAGCTGCCAGGGTCCAGGCCTGCCCCAGGCCCTGGGTATGTACTCGGGCGGCTAGTCTGTACTGCCACAGTTTCATTGCTGTTTTTAGCATAGATCAAAGCTTGCGCAGGTATATCTATGCGTGCTGCAATTGCCCCTCGGATTGCAGTGTAGACATGCCCTTAGCGCTGGTGTAACGTGCTGGCTTGGCAACCCGGGCAGACTCAGGGGCCCACACAACATTGCACCATGGCCCCTTTGTGCCAGCTCCACTGTGGGGCAGGTATAAAGCCCCTCCAGGAATACTTCCAGTGCAGAAAGCCTCTGAGCAGTCTCTACAGCAGCCGGGGCACATAGGCATAGCAGGGTGCACAGGACTGGAGTGCCTAAGTGAGAGCCATGTTTTCAAAAGTGCTCTGCCAATGCCCTGATTTAGGTACCCATGTGGGAGTGGAGATCTGCTGGGAATCTGGCGGTAGGTGGGCAAAGGGAGACACGAAGCCAGACAGTGCACAAAGGGGAGGAGGGTGTGAGGAGCCTTTCAAGCCACTTGTGCGCCTTGAGCAGGGAATGGCCAGAATTACAGTCACACTCCCCTGAGCACAGGGGCTACTCCTGGCTATTAGCTTTAGGAACCCAAAAGGGGCAAGGAGAGGTGAGGTCATGATCCGACCTCCAAACAGCCGGGAGAGCTGACCGGTCACAGAAGGAAGGTCACTCTGCAGCAGCAACAGCAGCTGGGTGCTGCTGGAGACACCGTTGGCATACCATGCCTCCCGGAGAGCAATCCAGCTCCATGCTGCCCCCGGCTGTGTGCAGAAATTGAGCTCCTGGTTTGTAAAGCCCGTTCGGATGCTTCAGGGCAAGCAGTGCTATATAATTGCTACAGCGCAGAGAATGAAAAGAACCTGCTGCTCTCCTCAAATTAAAGCCTGAAAATCCACCTGGAATGGGTTCTCCTTTGTGGAGAGAAATAATAATTGCTCCAACAGGGATTTATAAATAATTGCAACTGACCCGGATTCTAACGGGTAACCAGGCTGTTGAATTAAACAAACGTATGTGCAGAACAAAGCATCGCACACAGTGAAATTACTATATAGGAGGAGAAAGGTGAGGCTGGGAAGGGACACAGTGGCTCTGTCTCAGCTTTCCCACACAGGAATAGGGCAGGAGAACAGCCTGGCCTCAAGGTCTTCTCATTATAAGCAAAGCACAGAAAAGTCAGGTCTATAAGTCTGATTCTTCAAGGTCATGGATGCCCTTAGCTCCTGATGGAAGAGGTTCAGCACCCCTCTGGATCAGACGTGGTGCCTGCTCTGCTTAATAAGTCTTTCATTTTCTATCCCTTTGTAGCTGCCCACCTGACTTTCATATTCAGTTGGTTCTCCCCAACAACTCACTACTGTGCTTTTTGTTTCTTCCTCAAAGCCCAGAGATATCAACTCCTGCAGGATCTCAGCCACGTGCTTCTTGGCATCAGTGCAGGGAAGGTTTGTGCTAAAGATCAGGCTTTGGACTTTTTCATGAAGTAGCTGTGGCATATCGTTCCGCTGCAAAACCTATCCGGACTGATCCCTTCCAGATGTGAGCTATGCCGCCATCTTAGATGGGTGCCCTCCATGCCAGGATACCATCTGGTACCTAATTCCAAACAGCCATTGTAAAAAGCAACTCCTCCTGAGATGAAGGGCAGTCACTCTGGTGTCTGGGCAGTCATACCTGCATCCTTAGCTTACTGTCTAGCTGGCTGAGCAAGGGATAACGAGAAGAACTGGATCCTAATTCCACCGCTGACACTAACTCCCCAGGGCTCTGAAGGAAGTTACTGAGGTAAAGTCTTCAAAGCTGGGTGCCAAACGAAATAGAAGTGGCCTGATTTTCAGAAATGCAGAGCACCCTCATTCCCACTGAAATCAAGGGGCAAGACTGGACTGTTGCCTTGCACCTTGTGTAGTCAATTACATCAGGCAAAATGAGGGCAAAGTCCTTGTAACTGCTACCACTCTGATAAGGTAGCGTTTTAACACCCCCTTTGCACTGGTGTAAGTGGCTGCATAAGGTGCAGGGAACTGGAGAATTGGGCCCAATGCCATAAAGCACTTTGTACATGAAAAGCCCTCCACAGGTGCTAAGTACTTTGAGTGAAGGGACACTTCTTCCCCTGAATTCTAATAACACATCCCTGCTTTCTCGCCCAAGCTTCAGGGAATCTTCACGGCCACTTAAATGCTGCTGAATGTTCCAAATGCAGCACAGCAGCTGCTCCGTTCAATGCACCAGCTGCGCTACTCAAAGCGCCAGATACAATACACCTATCGCAATAGCTGTGCCGGACAGGTGAGCCCTGCCATCCCATGGCCTTCACTGAAATCTTACTTGCTGGTGGCAGCATGGTGCAGGGCAGCAGGTGCCCAGCAAGGGAGGTGTTAAATCATTGTCTAGTTTTTCATTTGAGCTGATGAAATCTTCACCGAGGCGCCGGTGAAAGGATGCACACGGACCATAATTGTTTTTTAAAATCAAATTAGGGACTTCAGACTCTCATTTAGTCTGCAGCATAAACTCAAACACCCCATTAGAACCTGAACCGAGCACTTTAATATATTTGCCCCAGGCAAACACTGAATACTCTGGCTGATGGAAAACAGTCTTCTAATGCCCTCTTTTCTAGACAGGAAAACATGCTTTTAGGGGACTGCTCAAATTCGTACCATCCCCAGACCCCTATTACAGGCTCCTAATTCCCCTAGACAGGAACCTATTTCCATAATGCCCTGGAACATTTGCCTGGAAGGAAGGGAGATGACCCCATTCTATAAGTGGCACGAGGAGTGCTTCCCTGCCCATTCGGATAGTGATTCTTCCAATCTAGAAAATCTGTACAGCACCAAACCCGAGCGCTCTGCACTGATGCAAGGGACTATGTGCTAAAGTTTATTACACCAAGAACATACAGAGTGGAGGGGGGAAAAACCCAATCCACCTGTCACAAGCGTAACAGTGGAGATAATTGGCTTATATGCATTTATCCCTTGACCCGATTATCAACTCCATTTAATGCTTGATTTTAAACAACTCCCATCCAGGCCTGCAATTGTTCCGCTTATTCTGTCACTGTACATGTAAATTTTATCTGTTCACTAAATCTTTTTAATAGCTCCCCCCCCCGCCCCTGTTTTAATTCTGGAGCTCTCCGCACAAAGCAAGGTGGAGATATGAAGAGGCTGACATTTCTCTGAGTAATTTGCGGTGGAATTGTCACTGGCTTGATGCAGTCATTTTGTTCCCCATGCCGATGTGACATTAATTATTGTTAAATATTCTTCTCTGTTACATAGAGTTCTGTTTAGATAAAGGTCAATGTCTGCACCCATGACAGCGCCTGTTGTCACCGTGCCGTGGAACTGATCCGTCACTCCCTACCGTTCAATACCCTCCTCGTCATGTGAGTCCAGTATTCATTAATTCCGGCTCAGTTAGACAGACATTAAAAAAATGCAAAATGCCTCAGCTGTTCAGATCAGCGCCTGGATATGAAATTATTAGCTCGGCTAGTGCCGCCAGCACAGGAAGGTCAGATACTATTGCCCGTGCAAATCTAGCAGCGGCACCTCATTAAGGAGCCATGCATTTGCCCATGGAAAAAAAAATTCTTCTTTTAATTAAAAGCCAGCTCTGACTGGAGAGGTGAAAGCTAACATTTGCCACAAGGGTTTGCACTGACTGCCTTCCCCCAGATGTATTTCAGGTGCGGAAAAAATGATAAACGCTTCCCTCTTTCCTTTGCCACAGACCTGGAAACTGAAGTCCAGAACCCAAGCCCTTGCAACCAGTTCTCTCACCAGATTCCCCAGCGTTATTCCACCTTCTCAGCTCCTCAAAGAGGCCAACAGAGGGCAGCTCAATTCCAAACAGGAACCTCCTGGGTATGCGAGTAAGGTAATTGCAACACCTGCCCAGTAGCACCCCCCAACTCCCACAAGTCACCTCCCCCCTCATCCAGGTGCATTTAATCCCATGTGTGCTGGAGATATGAGGATGCAGGAGATCAAGCCCCAAACACAGTGTGTAACACCATCCTAGACAATTCCCCTCCCCACCCCAGTCAGATACCGAGAGATCTGTCTTTTTCTTACATTTTGGCAGCACTTATCTAGCTTGTCATGCTACTACATCCCACGGAACTGGACTCTGCAGACATGTGCGTATCCCCCCGCCCAGGGCCGACGAGGGGAGCGGGGGTGAGCCAGTACAAATTACCTGGGGCCCGGGGCCCGGGACCCTGCTTCCCCGGCTTCCCCCCCTCTTGTCGGCCCTGTATAGCTGGTCCGCCCTTGCTGGGGGGCCCGAAAAATTTTTTTCACCGGGGCCCGAACCCGCTCTCGGCAGCCCTGATCCCCCCCACGTGTCACACACTAAGACACTTGACATAGCATGCATATTTAAAATACACAAATGCATATTTTGACTAGCTTGCTGGAAGTGAAGACTTGAGTCTGCGGGAGATGCGACCTTTGTGCAGCGCTCCCGGGGGAGATGGCAGTCATACAATCTTACACCGACCTACGTCAGTCCAGCACAAATAACTGTATGCAGGACACTTAGTCTACAATAGCAAACATCACGGAGCAGTTGCAATTCTAGGGTCGTCTTATGCCAGCATCTACTCAGTGGGGATGCAGGGACTTGCCAGGCTCCAAGCGCTGCATAGCCTCTTTTACTGCTTAGTTGAAATAAATATGCTTTTAGGCCTCGATCCAGCAAAGCACTTAAGTGTGCTTAACCTTGAGCATGTGCTGTTCAAGTCAGTGGAAGTCAATAGCCTGTTCTATTGAAGTCAATTCACACGCTTAAATTGAAGTATGTGCTTAAACGCTTTCCTGAATTGGGACCTTATTGCAGGAGGACTGGGAGTGAGGAAGGATGGACTGAGACCTCAGACCCTACCTCGCGTGGGTTAAAGCTAAAATCCATTAGTGAGTGGGAGGTACTCAGGTGGTGATTGAGCCAGGGGAGTCCCTAGAGAGAACACATATTTAGGAATAAAAGTGGGCATGTTCCCGATTAAATACAGCTCAGTAAATATGGAAGTGATGATTACATGATAGGGGCAAAGGCAAAGAAAATGCCTGGATGCCTTAAACCTGGGTTATTTCTGTAGCTTTTAATCCCGTTCCTTCACAATACCACAAAGGGAAGTGGGATCCCTAGGGGATTTCTGAACACACAGTCTTATTCCATTGTGACTTCTACTGCTGTGAATCAAGAGTGAAATCAATGTGGTGCGAGAGAGTTGCAGAATTTCCCAATGTGCAGCAGGGCAGACTGAACATACCACACTTGATTAGGATGATGTACATCAGGAGTGACTCCGTTGAAGTCAGTGGACTTTATACTGTGTAAAGCTGGTTTAAGTGAGATCAGAATCAGATCTACTCTCTATATAAATGATATAAAAAAGGGAAAAAATAACAAGGGACTGTGAGGTACTGTACCAAGCTTAGGTGAGCAGTTAGTCCAGCATTGTCATGTACATTGAATATTGCCTATATCAGCTTCGATACGGCAATAGGGTGATCAGATAGCAAGTGTGAAAAATTGGGACAGAGAGTGGGGGTAATAGGCACCTATGTAAGAAAAGCCAGGGGGGAGGGCTAGCTCAGTGGTTTGAGCATTGGCCTGCTAAACCCAGAGTTGTGAGTTCAATCCTTGAGGGGGCCATTTAGGGATCTGGGGCAAAATGAGTACTTAGTCCTCCTAGTGAAGGCAGGGGGCTGGACTCAATGACCTTTCAAGGTCCCTTCCAGTTATAGGAGATAGGATATCTCCACCTATTTATTTATAAAAGCCCCAAATATCTGGATTGTCCCTATAAAATTGGGACATCTGGTAACCCTACATGGTAAGAACCTAGTATGCACTTGCTAGGACTGGCTACATTGTGGTACTAATATGTGCTGAGTATAACTTGACTGTGATAGACTGGGAGTATGTGTGAGTAAAATTGTGAACACCAGGTTGTTTTGTGAACTCCATTTTGAGAATGCCATACTGTGACTGTAACCTTCACTTTACATTATAACCTCCTCCTTGGTTTAGGGCACCCAGGCAGTGCTGAAAACCAGTCAACTCTTGACAAGGGCAGCCTATTCTAAAAAGCATGGACTCATGCTAGAGGGTGGGAGTCCTGGAAGAGGGCTAACACTGAGAGAGCCATGACTGGCCATCCCCATTGCAGGACTTTCCGATTGGAACCGTGGGCTTTGTACCACCAGGGCCTTGAAATGAACTATCTGCGCTAGTAATGTAGCTGTGAGGAGGGGGTTGGAATTTGTCAGCCTAAGTTTATGGATGGAAGAGCTGCAGTTTCTCCTTCTGACTAAAGAGGAGAGCCTTTCTTTAAAGAGGGGGGCTATTCCATTGTCACTTTTGAGCAGAAGTTGCTGGGGAGAGTGAAGGCAGAAGAGACGCTGCCTGGGCTAAGGACACTGACCAGATCTCAGGACTCACAGGAAGGCTTGTGTTCAGGAGTTTGTTGTTTTCCATAGAGCTGTAGGTCTCTTGGGATTTTTTAAGAGCAAAGTGTGTGCGTTTAAGCATTCCTTTGCTAAGACAGTGTTCCCTGCTTTATTGCACATAGTTAAACTCTTCAGGTACAAGAAAACCAGAGCTCCCACAGCCAGGTGGACACTGGGAGAAAGTGCCTAAGCAACTCATGACTCAGGAGCACTGAGGCACTGGTTCCGGGGTCAAGGCAGCTGGACTGCCGGGGTCCCACTATACCTGGCAGTGTGCCTGAGAGACACCCAGTGTTAAGAACAGTCACCAGTCACTGCCTAGACCAGTAGTAGTTGGATCCAATCATAACAGAATGGTCTCTGTCCAGACAAGGCAAGGTAGTGACACTTCGGGCATGTCTACACTTAAAATGCTGCGTTGGCGCAGCTGTGCTGCTGTAGTGCTTTAATGAAGACACTCTAAGCCGACGGGAGAGAGCTTCTCCCATCGGCTTAGTTAATCCACCTCTGCAAGAGTCGGTAGCTCTCACGCCGACATAGTTCTGTCTACATGGGGGCTTAGGTCGGTATAACTATGTCACTCAGAGATGTGGATTATTCTGTAGTGCAGACCAGGACCCACTCTACATTGAAATCATTGAAATCAACGTGCAAAAATACTCATGGTGTAAAGTACTATTCAGTGCGAGGAAAGGTCTAACAATCTATCATAATCCAACATAATCCAGAAACTGGCAGGTACAACCTGGGGTGCATCAGCATTGCGAACATCTGCCATAGCACTTGTATATTCAGTAGATGAATAATGTGCACTGGTACGGAGCAGACACAGCCCCATGCGAGTTGTTGACACCAAGCTGAAAAAGTGATGTAATGCATCACGGGAATCCTTAAATCAACCCCAACACCATGGCTACCTGTTTTGTCTAACATCGCTCCCCTGCTGCAACATTCTGCAAAGCTCAGTGAATCCAGGAAAACAGTTGTCTTCCTATCCACCATAACCTTGACCACGTCCCCCCTCCTCGACCCCCTCCCCCCCAATGTCTTAAGTCCCGCAAGCCTTTCTGGGAACATTCGTTTAGCCTCATGCAATCAGACTACGATCAGAAAGAGGCTTGGAAAGCAGATTGGGCTAAACAGGACTTAAAAAATAAGCACCTTGTGCTGGATCCCACACAGACGGTTCCTGGGTTTGACCTTCCACGATCATCTTGGTCAACTCTGAACCGAATCCGAACCAACCATGGTAGATGAGGACATCGAATGCACAAATGGAAAATCAAGAACTACCCGGTGTGCGAGTGTGGTTCCCCATGACAGACCATTGAACATATCACTACCTACTGCCCAATTTATAAATATGAAGGAGGCATTACTGCAAAAAATTCTCCTACTCCTGATATAGCAATTTGGCTCGATCAACTTCAGGTGAAATTGCAGTTGCAGCCATTCGAAAGAAGATCATGTCTTTGAAATTCTGTACAATGTAGTGGGCTACCCATGAATTTGTGAAAATTTAACACCAGTCTGGTTCCTCCCCTTTGATTACATCTTTGACTTGGAGTGGTGGGACACATTCATCATGACAGAGTTAGGAGAACGGATTTGGTTTCTGTGGTGAAAGTGTCTTCCTAATCTAATAGCCCAGTTCCAATTTCATTCAGCACCTCAGATTTTGGCAATTAGCCGGATTTAAAATCCCCATCATGTGCAGCCTGGTACCCCAAAGCCACAGGGCCGGATTGCACCACCGTGTTTCTCACGGGTCCTTAGCTGGTTTGACCTCAATCTCACTACACAGAGGACAAAAAGCCCTGAAACTTCAGTTCAATCAAATCCAACTTCTTTAATACAAAATGACCCCGAGAAATATGGACTCCTGTGATGTGCTCCAGACTTTCACCAGGGATGAGAGTCGAGCCCTGCCCATTTATAAAGGTAATATTATCTACTTTCTAAACCGGCTTCTTAATCTAACGTCCCTCCAAGTTTGGAGACAGGGTGATGTGCAGCTAAAAATACAGAGGCAAGCAGAAAAGTCAAGGCTAGCGAGAGGCATTAACAGGGTGACCGAAGACAAAAACAGAGCCTGAGCCAGAGCCGAAGATATTCCCATGGGTGAGACTGAAGCTTTCTCACATATGCTGCTGGTGTGACTGATGGGCTCTCACCAGCTGCAGGAGTCAGATTTCCCCCATCCAAACACAGGGGCTTCCCTCTCCCCTTCCCCTGTCTCAGGCTGGTGTCTTTTCTTTTAATTATTTTTAGCGGCAGCATGAAATGGAATAATGTGCAGGAACAGGTTATGCTAAGGTGTCAAGGGGTGAAACCTGATGCTTCTAGTGGGGTAGGACATTGCCTGGACATCAGACCTACCAGTCATTGCACTGTGAGATGGGCTGGCTGATTCCTCAGCACCAGGCCTCACTCAGTGTCATTAACCCCTTGTGCTGCTGTTTCATGTGCAATTAGCATTTCCAAGGTGGGGTGACTGGTGCATGAAGCAGCACCGAAATGGCTAACTCCAGCTGCAGGTTCCAGGTAGATTCACCTATATAAAAGCATGAGAGCTGTCATACTGGGTCAGACCATGGCCCATCTTGCCCAGTATCCTGTCTCTGACAGTGACCCGCACCAGAGCTTCAGGGGGAAATGTATAGAACAAGGCAATTATGGAGTGATCCACCCCAGTCTTCTATTCCTGCCTCCTGGTAGTAAGAGATTTAGGGTTATCCCGAACATGGGGTTGAGTTCTTAACCATCTTGGCTAATAGCTGTTGATGAGCCTTTCCTCCATGAACTTATCTAGTTCTTTTTTGAACCCAGTTATACTTTTGGCCTTCACAACATCCCACAGTCATGAGTTCCACAGGTTGGTTGTGCATTGTCTGAAAAAGTATTGAATCTTGTTTTTATTAAACCTGCTGCCTATTAATTTCATCGGTGACCCCTGTTTTTCAAATTGTAGGAAAGGGTAAATAACACTTCTCTATTCTTGCACAATCCACAGCATTCATGATTTTATAGACCTCTATCATATCCCCCTTTAACCATCTCTTTTCCAAGATGAACAGCCCTGATCTTTTTAGTCTCTCCTCGTGTGGAAGCCATTCCATAATTTGATCATTTTTGTTGCCCTTCTCTGAACCTTTTCCACTTCCTCTGTATCCGTTTTGAGATGGGGGAAACCAGAACTGGACACAGCATTCAAGGGGTGGGTGCACCATGGATTTATACAGTCACATTATGACATTTTCTGCCTCATTTTCTCTTCCTTTCCTAATATTTCTTAACATTCTGTTAGCCTCCTTGACTGCTGCTGCGCATTGAGCTGAAGTTTTCAGAGAACTATCCACAATGACTCCAAGATCTCTTTCTTGGGTGGTAACAGCTAATTTAGACCCCACCATTATATATGTATAGTTGGGATTATTTTTTCCATTGTGCATTACTTTACACTTATCAGTGCTGAATGTCATCTGCCATTTTGTGGCCCAGTTAGCTCCCCCGCCTCTGGGCATGCATGCTGTGATGGTCCTCATTCCTATGGTGGGGATCATTTCTACACTGTCCGGCCTTACTCAGTCCAGAAGCATCAGCAACACATAAGGAAGGGTAAAGAGCCACATGGCTGCATTTGGTACAGATTTAGAGTTGTCGTGGTGAACAGTTTTGTCCCTCACCATCTCTTCTGATGGCCCTGCACTCGACGAACTGATTTCTGATCAATGCCCTAGTCAGCTTCTAACTCATCGGATCATAGGCACCGATTCTGTGGATGCTCCAGGGCTGGAGCACCCATGGAAAAAAACTAGTGGGTGCTCAGCACCCACTGGTGGGCCCTGCCGATCAGCTCCTCCCACTCCCCCCAGCTTCCCCACCAGCCGCTGATAAGCTAGTCAGCAGCGGGCAGTAGTTGCTGTGGGTGAGGGGGCAGGAAGAGGAAAAGCAAGGATGGGGTGATCGGGGAAGGAGGCGGAGCAGGAGTGGAAAGAGGCGGAGCGGGGGCGGCACCTGTGCATCAAATGCCTCATTCTTCCAGAACCTTCCCACCAGCACTCTCCGACATTCCTGCCCACTTTGTCTCTATCATCCCAGCTGCTGCACTTCCACACTCTTTCCTCTAGATCCCTGTGATATTTCTTCTCTGTCATCCTGCACTTCCTGGGTGACACACAGTTCTACAACCTTCTCTTGATCTCGGTAGTTTTACTCTGCCTCCAGGGGCTGGTTTCTTGAGGCCGGATTCTGTTCTCATGTACACCAGGGCAAGTCAGGAGTAACTCCACTGGGGTTTCATTGGGATGAAACTGGCGGGAAGATCGGAATCACTCCCTATGTTTTTCCCAGGAAGAGTTCCCACGAGGAGTGGGACAAATTCTGAGTTTCGCCTCCTGATTTTATTCAGTCCTTACTCAGACAAATTCCATTGACTTCACAGGGAGTCTGCCTGAGCTGGAAGTGACTAAAACCAGAGTAAGGAAGTCCAGAATGGGCCCAGGGGAATGGAAAATTGACTAAGTATCTTTTTCAGGTAATACCTACTACTTTTTTTTAAAAAAAGGTTAAATAGTGCCATTTCTTCATGTGTGAATGCAGAGTATATAAGCAGAGAGCCCAAATCAGCCCTGGCATAAGAGGGCACCGCTCCCATTTACTTCAATGCACCACTGTGCACCATGCCTGTATGTGGTCCAAAGTATCATATCCACATGTATTACAAACACACACTCCGGTCAGTGAATCAGCATCAGGCCATATCCTACCCACCCACAACCTTTACAACATGGAAATCCAAAGTTAATGGAAAAGTCTTCTGTATTCCTTGCCATCCTCACGTTGCCTACCACACTGGTGGTAAGGCTCTCCAACACTAAGGCTCTCACTTTCATCCCCTAGAGAGAGCAAAAAGCAGCAGATATTCTGACTTCAACCTCACACTAATGCAAAACTTCAATGGTGACCACGCACGCCCGTTTGTCAAGAGATCAGCATATTTGACTGTCAGTTGGTCCATGCATGTGAGAGCTTCTCTGCCTTAGCACTCCAAAGTCGCCATTCAGGTTTTACACTAAATGCATGATTTGCCTAACTTGTCTCTCATTGCTCACTAGAACTACCGGATGAAAGAACCCAAACCTCAAACCAATCCCGCTCCCTTGGCCACCATATGCTCAACACATGGTTGCACCAGTCCACCCTCTCCATCATCTTAAGGTGGCGCATGAAGAGCTGCAGCTAGCAAGATGTTTTTAGTGGATATGGCACTGGACTGGGAATCAGGAGACCTGGGGTCTACTCTTGGCCCTGTCACTGCCTTCTGTGTGACCTTGGGAAAGTCACTTCCTCACTCACCCTTTGTCTGTCTTGTCTAGTTAGATTGTGAGACCTTCAGGGCTGGTCCTGTTTATGTTCAACTGTTCAGCTTGATTCTGTTTAGCTTGGCAGACATCATAGACGAATACAGAGTCCCTGAATCTCAATGACATGGCTGATTTCACTGGATTTACACCAGTATAGCTGAGAATCTGCCTTTCCATGAACTGAAGAAAAGAATTTCACATTTGTTCAACTTCATTTAGGCCGGGTGACCAGATGTCCTGATTTTATAGGGACTGTCCCAATTTTGGGGTCTTTTTCTTATATAGGCTCCTATTACCCCCCCACCCCCATCCCAATTTTTCACACTTGCTGTCTGGTCACCCTAACTTCATTGCCCTGTTATTTTCACCTGTGCGCCTTATTTTCGCTCTCCGACCTACATCTGGATTTTGGCAGGGAATAAACTATGGGAAAACTAGAAATCTGGGCTCGGTCTCTATGCCATAGGATAAACTTTTAGGCAAGTTCACAAATTTAAAGCAGCAACAGGAGAAAGACTCTATGTTGAAGTCAGTCCTGCGAAAACAGCAAACAGCATTACAAAAATATTAATAGAAAACTCCACTCGGGCTTGCAAGTGCATCCATTCCCTTCCCTAGCTTGCTCTCTATATTGCATGGATTAAGGTTTGTGTCTTGCTGTAAGAAACTATCTCCTTCTGATATGAATGCTGCTGGAGCACTTCTAAAGTGGTTAGTGTATCGCAGCTGATAGGAAGAATCAATAGACCAGTGCATCAGTTAGCAAAGGGCTGACAAGCTATCTGGCACCTGGATGGTGTGGCTGGTATTAGTTTCCTGTCCGCTATTGCTCAAGTTGGTTATTCGCTGTTATCTCCTTGCTGATGTCAGACACACCTTTCGGGAAAATCTGACCTGAGAAGTTTTACAAAATGCACTTTAATCAGACAGACTGTGTCAATTTCAAGCTTTGGTGTAGTTCACTGAAAAAACTATAGCTTGGAAGAAAAGAGCTTTGGCTTGTGGAAAATAAAAATCGCCACTTCTACCTCGAAGAGCAAACCAGACCATCAAGTGGAACTGAAATCAAAGGTACACATGAGCATATGCACCGCTCTCCCATTCATGAACTTCAGAAAGAAAACACATTGCATGATTCCCAGCGACAGCCCAATGCTCTGCCAGGGTGTATGAAGCATGATAGATCTCAGTCCTTCAGAGCTGAATGTCTTTTGGCCAGGAAGAAGGGACTTTCCTCATCCCAAAACCTTAATATACCCTTTGAGGCTCTTCTTATGAAGAAGCCAGCAGGATATACTGATGGCCGGGTTTTCAGAAATAAGTGCACAAGAGGAGGCATGTGTTTCAGCATGCACCTGGGTCAGGCATGCAAACGTCTTGATGCGTGTGTGCGCATTCACAGCTGCAGCACGTATAGGTGTATATTTGTTCTGTCCCAAATCTGATGGTTTGTTATGACATGAACCACGTAATGAGCATGGCACTATGATCAGTCGGAACAATTACATTCAGTGTCTCATTATATTTGTGTAATTACAGACACATGGAATGATTTGGCTCGGTAGAGAAAGATGACTGCTCCTATTGCCCAGTGAGCTATAGAGGAGCCTATGATTGACAATCTTTGATTGTGCGGCCTGTAAATGGTTGTATGTAAGCCTGAACTTTTTACAGCCTTTGTATGGTGAAAAATCAAGTAGTTACAGGCACAAGTATTGTGATTGGTTCCGACAGTTTCTTTTGTTGGCTCAAAGTTACAGGCACAAATATCACAGCTGAGAATTGTTCCTGCTAAAAGGGAGGCTGGTCTGCAACCTGGCTGTCCACTGGGTATAACATCGGGCCGGCCCTCAGTGAGCAGCAGCAAATATCACTGGCTTCTCTCGCTTTCCCATTGAATCCAATGGCACAACTCCACTCAATTTTAAAGGAAGCAGGATCGGTCCTTTATTTGATTTAATCACACGAATAGGAAACTGCGACTGATGTATGACATTGCTGTATCGCTAACAATGGAATAAGAAATAAAATTACAAAAACTATTGCAGAAAAAAACGGAAGTGGGAGGTTGATTACTAAGGGCTTGCTCCAACTCCCTCTAAAGTCAATAGAAATACTCCCAATGGGCCGGCATCAGGCCTTAACACAGACAGATAATGGCTATTGGCTATATCCCCCCAAGCTAAAAAGCAGTTAGAACAAGAGAGTTCTTGCCTATGAAATAGAAAAGAGCCATCATGTCTCCCTCCTGCCTGTACCAAGTGTATGGGGCAGACTTCCTTTGCATGCTATTCCTTTATCTCCTCTGCTTTACTCTCCAAGCCTGATATTTGGTTCCATCTGAGTGTCACTGTTGGCCCGGGTCTCATATTGATCAGAGAAGAAAACCAATTCCCCCAGCTTTGCAATCATTGGGGTGTAAAGGCCAGCTTATCTGTCTTGGCAAGGAGGTGTAATGGAACCTGATGCAGCGAGTCAGCAGTGAAGTGCGGATAGTCTCCCTTATTCTTTAGGCTCGACATTAGAGAAGCAATGCCCACACAAAAGCTCTGAGTGCCCTCACAATAATTAGACTGGCAGTAACCATCTGGCAGTATTACTCCTGATATACAAACAAGGTAACTCTGCCAGCAGCAGCCTTAAATAATCAAATGGAGATAACAGCGTTGCTCAGCCAGCAGATAATGAAAGACAGAAGGGATCCCAAGACACCTTTCACGCCGAGATCATATCCAGGAACATACCCTCATCCTTCCCCCAAACCCAAACAAGAAGACAGGACATTAGATCCAGTTGGGGCTGAATGTCAAGGCATGCAGTCAACACTGATTTTATACATATGCGAGTGTGAGTGAGTGAGTTACCCCGTAACCTCCTGACAAAAATGTCTTATTATACTTCAGCTCATCACTACCCTTTCTGAAACAAGTGCTTCCCTTTAGAACAATATCCTCTCTCTTTACCCCTGGGTCCTCTAGGGACTACAGAGTTTGTAGGAGATGAATTTATTAATTCCAAGATAAGCCAAGAAAAAACACATAACAAAACCAGAACCGATAGTGTAAATGGTTTATCAGATCTGTGTTCTTTCGGCACGGCTGAATGCAGAGCTTTTCCCTAAATCAACTCTCTTCCCAAGGACTATTTCTAAGTTCAATAGAGTAAGTCTGGTCCTGCACTGAGCAGAACTCACTATGTGACCTGAAATAATGGGGTAGAGGCTGTGCAAATAAATTAACCTTCTGAGAATTACAGTTCAAGGGATTCCCAAGTTATCGTCACGATAAAACTTAATTCTAACTATGGTAATCATCCATTGCATTGGGTCAAATGTAGAGGTGACCCCAAGCTGCTGTGATTTCCATCTTCTTCCAACCCCATTAATGTGTAGGGTACACCAACATAGCCACCTTTAGATTCACACCCACTTACGGACATGTAACACATACCCTCACCAATCAGCACTAAAAAAAACACTTTAATTCTAAGTGAGAGTATCCACACAAGGGCTTAATGCAGTTTAACTACTCCACTTCACATTCACACCTGTAGTTAATTCGGATTAACTGTACTGAGTGTCCCCATGTGGACAAGCCCTAAATGAGTATACCGGAGTCTAACTGAGTCAAAGCTGGCATAAGCTATATGTTAAAGGACTAGAAAACAAAAGAATAGCAGCAAAAGCAAATAACAGGCTGATGTGAGAACGTGAAAGTTAAATAGCCCCTCCCTAGTTAACTTTCACCTTCTTCCTGTTCTGTAGTGTGTAAATGACAACATCTTAGACCTCTTTATACATCTGTAGCATGTTGTATGTAGGTCTAAGGGAGTCAAAGGGCCTGATCCAAATTGAAGTCAACAGAAAGACTCCAATTGACTATGGCTCAGGCCTTAGGTGACTCTAAGGGCTGATCTACACTAGAAAGTTAGGTCAACCTCCCAAAAAATCACTCCTTTGAGAGATGTAGTTAAGCCCTAAGCCCCAGTGTAGACAGTGGTAGGTTGATGAAAGAATTCTTCTTTCGCTCTAGTTACTGCCTCTTGGAGAGATGGATTTACTACAGCGATGGAAGAACACCTTCCATTGCTGCAGTAAGTGTCTACACTACAGCGCTAGTGTTTCTAGTGCAGCTATACCCTTAGCCAGTCTAACTTGCACCACCTCACACATCACCTCTGAACTGAGTCCCACGCCTCTGTCTTTATAGTGAACAAATGGGTCTTTTTAAAGCCATGAAGAGAACACACCATGTGCTTGCACACCACAGCTTAGGCACCACATTGCCACTACCTAGGCTGAGCCTGACCTCTCCTCTATTCTGGTTCTGCATCCACCCCTCTTCTGTGATCATCAAGTGACAGGTTCCTTACAAACTACAGAGCACTGACGTCCCTCTTCTCCTTAGTGAAAAGAAGACAGCTTAGGACCCTACCAGATCCTTTGCCTCCTGGGTGCAGGAGAAGGTGGAAAGAAACCAAATCCCCATGGAGCCTATAAGATAGGGGTGCATGGAAGACGGAATGTTCCCTTTGTTGCATTATTCCCCATGCTCCTGATCAGATGCAACAGGGATGCAGTCTCTGCAGCATGGAACTGAGACAAAGGCAGCACCACTGCTCCCTAAACCTGCAGGACTTCGGTGGGTTAGCAGTGAAGTGCATTAGTCTTTCTTTGGCAAATACACTGCAGGGCACAAGCCTGCACTAGTTGGGCCTAGGGGGCTGTGAAGGTCTTCCCCATCATTACTTCCACACAGGACTGTCCCCCTTTGTTATTCTCCTTTTGTGCTTGTGCAGTTTACTAGAGACTGTAAAGTGCTGAGAAGTCCTGGGAACTAGACAGCTGAGTGAGTTCCCCTTATTCAGACTGTATAAATGAACAAAAGATTTCTGCGTCCATCAGGCTCAGAGCTGTCTCTGCCAGTAGGATGAGAAGCCACGCACTTAAAGGGACAAAGGATCTGCTCTAGCCTCAACTGATCACCAGCCTCTGGAGAGTAAAAGTTGTAGCCTCTGGGGATGGGCAGAACCCAGCAGTCACCTTGCACCATCTACCCATGCTAAGCACCAAGGTTACAAAGCACTCAAGATATCTAAGTTGTTCCTCACAACAGTTCTGTGAGGTAGCAATTGCATGTGTTATCATCTCCACCTGACAGGTGGCAAGACGGAAGCAGATAGATTATTCATAATAATACCTAGTTCTTAAAGGCTACACAGCGAATCGGTGCCAGAGCCAGGCTTAGAACACCTCTATGACAATGCAAAGTGGTGGCAAGGCAGCCTCAGGTTCACCTGCAGGGGACATTCCCTGGCAGGCACAGAGCCAACTATGCTGAATCTGCCCCTTCTCCCCAGAGGAGCCCCCCAGCCAGGGCCGGCTTTAGGAAGTGCGGGGCCCGATTTGAACAGTTTTGACGGGGCCCCGGCAAGGATGACTGAAAAAAGAAAAAACACGTAAAAAAACATGTGGGGCTTGTACTCACCGGGCAGCACTCGTAGTCTTCAGTGGTTTGTCCTTCACTCGCTCCGGGTCTTTGGTGGCACTGAAGGACCTGATGCCAAAGTGCTGCCGAAGACCCAGAGCGAGTGAAGGACCCGCCGCTGAAGTGCCGCCGAAGACCCGGAGCACTGCCGGGTGAGTAAAAATTAAAAAGGAGCCTCTAGCCAGGGAAGGGATTCTCGGCCACTTGCCCCCACCCCGGCAACCCTGCCACTGGGCGCGGGGCCCTCTTGGACGCGGGGCCCGATTCAGGGGAATTGGTGGAATTGGCCTAAAGCCGGCCCTGCCCCCAGCAGGAGGGGGCAAGAGGAGACATGGCCAGAGCTTTCCTATGCCTTAGCTATTGCCTGAAGCATAGGAGCCCTGGCAATTAACGTGCAAGTTGCTAACCTGCATCAGCACCCAAACCAGTATTGCACCCACAGTAGTTGTAGGAACATCCTTTTGCAAATGCAAGCCATCAGACCAAATGCGAGTAACTGCGTGTGCAGATGGATTGCCACACAATTTGTAGGCAAATAACAAAGAAATCATAATAATGAATACCACTTTGCACTTTGATAACTACTTCTTCATAGGATCTCCAAAAGCTTTACAAACATCAATGCATTTACCTTATAGCCCTCCTGCGAGATAGGTCTTCTTATCCCCATTGTACAGATGAGTAAACAGAGGCCCAGAGTTGCTGCAATTTGCCCAAGGTGAATAGAACTTTTGCCTCGATACTCATCCCTGTGTCATAACTGTGAGCTCATCCTCCCTTCCTGTGTAATAAGTCAGCACTTACTATCTGTGTGAAAACACCCCAGATGTGCGGGGGCATCCTCCACACACGTCACGAGGCCCAGTCCCAGTCCTGACTAGCTCACAGGCTAAGGAAGCAAGTGACAAATGCATTTAGATTGGTTAGGTATTTTAAATAAATATAGCTCTTTACATATTCATAGCACGTTAATTACTCCTCACAATGCTCCTCTGACAGTTATGGTTGGGAGGTGGGGGCGATTTCAAAGGAGACTAAGGGAATTAAGCACCCAAATCTCACTGGAATTGAGCAGCCAGCTCCCTTACACTCCTTTGAAATTTGATTATCCCGTTTTTGAAGCTGGGAAGCTATGGGAGTGGTCCAAAGTCATTGGGAAGAGAACTCAGAAGTTCCTGATTGTCCGTCTCACAATCATCCTTCTGGATGGAGCTGCCTCAGACCTCTGTTGAATATTTCCGTGTACAACTAATACCTGCAGGGTTTTGCCTTTCCTGCCTATGCAAAAGGAGAGTTCTCTTTTGTGAAGACATGGCAAGTAGGAGGGGCTGCACCAAACTCCCTCTCACTTGTGACTAAGGGCAGGTCTACACTTGAAAAGCTGAGGTGGCATAGCTGCCCCACTGTAGAGCTTCAGTGAAGAAGCTACTATACCCACGGGAGAGCTTCTCCGGTCGGCGGAGTTAATCTACCACCATGAGAGACAGTAGCTATATTGAGAAGAGAATCCCCCCACCATCAACATAGCACTGTCTACACCAGGGTTAGGTAGATATAACTGAATTGCTCAGGGATGTGGATTTTTCACTCCCCTGAGCGATATAAGTTTGTAGTGTGGACCTGGCCTCAGAATGGACCTGAACTGGAAGCCCAAAGCCAAACTGCCCTGAGCTTTGGGACACAAAAGATCTGAACTCTGTGATCAGGGATCAGTCTCTACTCTTGACTTAAAACAGGATTTGAAGAAAGGTCAGCAGACCTGTGCATAGAGTTGCCAATTTTCTAATCATACAAAACCAAACACCCTTGCCCTGCCCCGCCCCTTCCCGATGCCCCACCCCACCCCACCCCTTCTCTGAGGCCCTGCCCCCACTCACTCCATCCCTCCTTCCTCCATCACTCGCTCTTCCCCACCCTCACTCATTTTTACTGGGCTGGGGCAGGGGGTTGGGGTGCGGAAGGGGGTGCGGCCTCTGGGGTGGGGCTAGAAATGCGGGGGTTCAGGGGTCAGGAGGGGGCTCTGGGCTGGGGCAGGGGGTTGGGGTGTAGAATGGGGTGAGGGCTTTGGCTGGGGGTCTGGGCTCTGGGGTGGGGCTGGGGATGAGGGACTTGGGGTGCAAGAGGAGGCTCCAGGCTGGAGCTGAGGAGTTCAGCATGTGGGAACAGGCTCCGAGCTGGCGCAGGGGTGCAGGAGGGGGTGAGGGCTCTGGGGTGGGGCCGGGGATGAGGGGTTTGGCATGCGGGAGCAGCTAGGGGTGTGGGCTCTGGGGTGGGGCTGGGGATGAGGGTTTTGGGGGACAGGAGTGGGCTCAGAGCTGGGGCAGGGGGTTGGGGTGTGGGAGAAGGTGCGGGGTGCATGCTCCAGAAGGGAGTTTGGGTGCAGAAGGGGGCTTAGGGGGCTGGGGTATGTGTGGGCACTGGGAGGAAGTTAGGGTGTGGGAGGGGATTCCGACCTGGGGCAGGGGGTTGGAGTGCGAGCTCCAGCAGGCAGCGCTTACTTCAGGCAGTTTCCAGTTGGTGGTGCAGCAGGGTTAAGGCAGGCTCCCTGGCTGCCCTGGCTCCATGTGATTCCCGGAAGCAGCAGCATGTCTGGCTCCCTAGGTGGAGGTGCAGCCAGGCGGCTCCACATGCTGCCCCTGTATGCAGGCGCTCCCCTGGCAGCTCCCATTGGCCGCGGTTCCCCTGTGCCTAGGAGCTGTACATGCTAACTGCTTCTGGGAGCCAGGGAACCCCGCTGCATTGCTGACCGGCACCGCCAGCGTCCCTTTTCGACCGGATGTTCTGATCGAAAACTGGATGCTTGGCAACCCTACCCGTGCACTATCCCACTGTGATACCAAGCCCCTTAAATTGTAGTTTTCCAGCTAGAGTTTTTGCATTAAAATGCCTCCCTTAGAGAGAAGCATAGAAAAAAGAAGCTATTATTTATACAGACAAGTAACTTTACATGGATAAGAGTGTTTGATTAAGGAGCACTTTACAGAAACTCCTTAAAAGCAGCTGAATGAATCCTAATATATGTTTGCAGTAATGTTTGGAGCTAGTTCAAATAAACATTTATTTGAACAACGAGGTGGGACTCAAATCATGGAGCAGCATCATTGGGTTTTTGGTCTCCCCCCTGCCGCTTTTCTTCACTTCTCCATAGGTACACTTTGTTCCAGCACCAAAAAAAACCTGAGCCTGAACTGTACTGACCCTCTGTAGCTGTTAAAGCCACTAAAGGCTTTTCTTAAAAGTCACTAAAAGCTGGAAGTGCTTGTGTGCTCATCCTGTCATGAAGCAGAAACTAACTCTCAGGGCCGGTCGACACTTAAAAAGTGGCCCTGGCACAGCTACGCTGCTGTAGTGCTACTATGCTAATGGGAGACTGTCTCCTGGCAGGGTAGTTAATCCACCTCTGTGAGAGGCGGGAGCTATGTTGGTGGGGGAAGCTCTCCTGCTGTCATAGTGCTGTCTTCACCAAGGTTTATAACTGCATCACTCAGGGGTGTGGGTTTTTCACACTCCTGAGCGACCTATTTATACCTGGGTAAGTTTGAAGTGCAGACCTGGCCTCAGAAAGCCACTCACTTATCACACCAGTCACAACTCAGCAGCACAGCTAGAATTTCAGACACTTTCCACACAGCAAGCAACTCAGGAAGCTCTTCTCCAAACCATTTAAATACCAAATCTGTTGGTGGGGATTCTAGAGCAGAAAGGGGGGAAAAAAAGGCTACAAATTATTCATTGGGGATTATTCGCTTAACTCCAGTTCTAGAGCATGGGTTGTAGTTATTCATTGCTGCTCTATTCAACCAGTACTGGACACAAGCCACCCAAAAATGATGATGGGAATGACAAAGAAGCCATAGCAGAAGATTAACCAAACACACCTACAATTTAGAAAGGTTAGATTTTTTAACAGCATCTGGTGGCCCTGACTAAAATGCTTCCAAACACAGCCAGTTTCAAATGATTGATATAATAATAATACCTTCGTCATATCTATCACTTTTCATCAGTGGATTACAAAGCATCGAATGAAAGAAGCTGTCACTATCCCCACTTTTTACAGATGGGGAAACTGAGGCATAGATGGGCAAAGTGATTTGCCCAAAGTTGCCTTGCAGGCCAGTGGCAGAGCCAGAAATAGTACCCAGGTTTCCTGCATCACAGTCCAGTACTTTATCCAATAGGATACATTGCCTCTTAAAATGCTGCCAACCTCTGCAGACATCTCAGCAGCTACTGTGATTACTTCCATTTTCATGGTGAGCAGGAATTGAACCTCTGATCTCCACAGCTAAAACATAAGCTTTTACAGTTTGAGTTAAAGTAACAAGCCCTGTAGCTGGCAGCTACAATGGACTCAAGCACACATAATGCACTCTGAACAACGGGTTACACTATATGCTACCAAGTAGTGCAGAGATGGGATGTGATCTGGGCTGGTTTCAGGAGTCCAAACAAAGAGGTCAGGTGATGAGAAAAAGTTGGGCATGGTGGTTTTACGGTTATGGACCTGTTCAGTGTACGACCAGGTGCTAAATCACAACCCTGGGAAGACAATCAAACAGGATGATACAATTCTGGGGCCTTAAAGTTCCACCGGCCTTCGAGGCCAAGACTCAGGGTCGTTCAATGGACTTCACCCTCCAGCGAGGGGGCATTGCAAAGCTTTCTAGATAGTACATCCCAAACCATACAGGAGTGTGAACGTAGCAGGTTGTTCTGTCCCAGGAGTAAGGGCTTGTCTACACGGGATGTTATTGTGTGACACGCCAGAGTGTGAACCTACAGCACATTATCTTGCTGCATAATAATATCCCATTGGGACACTGCTACACTGCAGTGAACATCAGCGAGTGCACTTCAACTTATTGTCCTTACCAACAGGGCTGGCTCCAGTATTTCTGCCACCCCAAGCAAAAAAAAGCCGCGATCGCAATCGCTACTGGCGGTGGCAATTGTGGAAAACAAACAAAAAGAAAAGCCACAATCGGCGGCGGCAGGTCCTTCACTCCTAGAGGGAGCAAGGGACCTGCTGCCCCCGAATTGCCACACGTGCCACCCCTCTCCCTTGGCCGCCCCAAGCACCTGCTTATTAAGCTGGTGCCTGGAGCCGGCCCTGCTTACCAAGTGCCAAAGCGCACTCCGCTGCAACGCAGTGAAAGTCATGGTGTCCACACGGGACATTACTGCGCAGCAAGCTGGTCCACTGTAGATTCACACCCTGGCTTGCCGCACAGTAATGTCCTGTGTAGACAGGCCCTAGTTTGGAAGGACAAATAAACCAAAAGGAATCCACACCCAGTAGCTAGGGACATTCAGATATCAGAAATGAGTCGCAGATTGCAAATCTGGATGCCGCTTGAAAGCCATTAAACCTGCAAGTTTTGTACGTAGAAAGATGGGCACATTGAAGAAAATTTCTGATTCAAATTCAGTGTTAAGTCCTTCAGGGCGGGGTCTATATCTGTATCTGTGTGTACAATGCCCCGCACAAAGGGGCCCCAATTCAAACTGGGCCTCTGGAGACTACCGCTATGTAAATAATAGTTACATATCCCCAAAGGACATGTTACGGTTGGAAAGTTGCACACCCAAAATGACAGACATGAGGCTGGCTGTGCTCCGGTGAGCAAAACACAGGCGAGAAGTGGCCATTTTCAACAGTCCCGGTGCAAAAGGCATGGGGACAGGAATATCCCTGTGCCAGACTTTCAGGTCCTGAGGTAAACGAGGCAGGCCTTAGAGCCCGATTAAAAAAAGGTTAGAACATTATTTGTAATGGAACATGTTAGGTGACCTAAATATATCAGTTCCTAATGCTCCCCCATGATGATTTCTAGCCTCTGCAGTTGTCCTCTAGTCTAAGGTATGTCTACACAGCAAAAACACGCAGTTGCTAGTCTCAGGTCAACTGACTCAGCCTTGTGCTGTGGGGCTAGAAATAGCAGTATAGACATTTGGGCTCGGATTGGAGCCTCTGAGGCCCTCCCCCCTTGCTGTGTCTCTGAACGTCTACACTGCAATGTTTAGCCCTGCGGCACGAGCCCTGCGAGCCGCAGTCTGTTGAACAGGGCTTGGAGACTCGCTGCTGCAGGTCTTTTTTGCTGTGTAGATATACCTTAAGAAACATAACATGTCTGCCCAAGTCCTTGATGAAATCCAAACAAATTAATTGCTTATGCACATAAGCATATGCACATTGTGGTGAAGAATTCAGGAGTCCAGGGATAATTCCACAGCTGATGGGTACAGGGCAAAGCTTTGAAGTTTTAGTCAGGTCTCATATTTGTACTTGGAACATTCCACGGGCAAAATATCTGCCCCTGTGAGGGAGCTGAGCACCAGCTATGAGACAGTGCAGCTGAGATCAGGAAAGCGACGTGACTAAAAATGGCCCCGTCTTACTCAGCAGATCTGCTTCCTCTGTGTCCCTGGATCATATCTGCTCATTATCCTGACCCAAAAGACTTTTCTCCCATTAGCCCAGCAGAGGCAGAGAGAAGCAGCTGTAAGTATGGGCTAAGTGTGGTGCAACACAATACCCCACGCCTTGAAGGGATCCTGCTTTGTCAATGCCGCAGCATGTGCCCCTTCCCCCACCAAAAGTCCCTGGAAGTTGAACTGTGGGTCCCAGTTGCCAAAACTTTCCCCAACTCCATTCTCACTGATGAAACACTTCTAACACCGTCCTCCTCTGTTGACACTAAGCTCTTCTGCATCTCTCTATATGCAAGTATCCTGGCCCACACCTGCCTTCCAAACCCTCCCACCCCGAATATAGGGAATTTTGGCTAAAGGCCTGAAGGTTTGAATTCACAGAGGGCCTGGCAGAACACAGAAGTTGGCCCTAGAACAAAATTGACTATGGCAGAGGGACCCAGATCCTGGCGGCAGAGTTCCTTTACTACTGCTGGGGATGAGAGGAGTTGGTTTTTCAGATCCTGGGGGGAGACTGCGTTGCTGTCAGTTAAAAGGAATCCAAAAAATATGTTTTTATTTTTTTAACTTGCAAACTGAACATAGTTGCTAAGACATCACAGAGGCAAAATAAAGATGTGTCACTATTGCAGAGTACTTTAAGGGCCAGGTGCTAAAATTAATAGGAATATGCTGCCACCTGGTGATTTCTGTTACTGCACCGTCTCAGGGTTCATTTACATATGTTCCTCCCATTTCTCACTGTCTCAGATGGAGATAGACTCTGTCTGTCATAATATCCATCTGCAGGAACTTAAAGGGACACAAAGATTGGAGCTATGCTGTGTGCTAGACAGAGCACAGTGTGTGCTTGGAAGTGCTGCCTCAGGGTTACATCCATTGCAGAGCTCTTCCTGTGACATGCTGAGGGCCCTCAACTTCAGTGGGAGCTCATCACCTCACAGGATTTGCTCTGCACCATGCTGGATCCACTTCCTAACTACCTGCTGACAAACCAGCTGCAAAGAGACAATTCAATTGACAGCAGGATACCAAGGGAGGAAAAATAACTTTTGAAGTGGTAATGAGAGTGGCCCATTTCAGACAGTTGACAAGAAGGTGTGAATAACAGTAGAGGGAAATTAGTATTGGAGAAATTAGGTTTAGATTTTCTAATGACCCAACCACTCCCAGTCTTTATTCAGGCCTACTTTGCTGGTGTCCAGTTTGCAAATTAATTCCAGTTCTGCAGTTTCATGTTGGAGTCTGTTTTTGAAATTTTTTTGTTGAAGAATTGCCACTTTTAGGTCTGTTATTGAGTCACCAGGGAGATTGAAGTGTTCTCCTACTGGTTTTTGAATGTTATGATTCCTGATGTCAGATGTGTGTCCATTTTTTCTTTTGCATAGAGACTGTCCGGTTTGGCCAACGTACATGGCAGAGGGACATTGCTGGCATATGATGGCACATATCACATTGGTAGATGTGCAGGTGAACGAGCCTCTGATGGCTGATGTGGTTAGGTCCTATGATGGTGTCCCTTAAATAGATATGTGGACAGAATTGGCACTGGGGTTTGTTGCAGGGTTTGGTTCCTGGGTTGGTGTTTTTGTTGTGTGGTGTGTAGTTGCTGGTGAGTATTTGCTTCAGGTTAGGGGGCTATCTGTAAGCGAGGACTGGCCTGTCCCCCAAGGTCTGGGAGAGTGAGGGATCGTCCTTCAGGATAGGTTGTAGTAGATAAGAATCCCATCATGACCCAACCAGCACATACAGCACTGAACAGTAAAGGCTGAAGTAATGCTAAGTGGGGAGAACTTACAAGACCCACCACCTTGTCCTCTGTGAAGCGCATCTGTCCTCTGGCTTTTAATGAAGGCTTGGGAATCATGCTGGATTCATTATTGACCTTGGACCCTCAAATAGGGGCAGTCACCAGAATTGCCTTATTCCATACATTCCCCTCCACGACAATCTTGTCACAACTAGAGCTGAGAGGAAAATGTATATCTCCCCTCTCTCCCCCAGCAAATTTCAACTGTTTGTCAAAGAAGTGAAAATGTTCACTTATTGGCTGGAAAGGCTGAGATGAAAACTCAACGAGCTGCAGAAAGCAGATGCTTTTAGGGGGAAATAATAATTTAGTTGAAAACTCCAAGTTTCCATCAAAAAACAGTTTGTACTGAAAATGTTCATCCAACCCTAGTCACCACAATGCATGAATTTGTCACCTCCCGGTTGGACTGTTGCAGTTCCTACCATTTGGATCCGGGGGGAGGGAATCTGTTGCATAACCCAGCCACCCACTGCTAAAAAAATGTCACTCAGAGTTACAACAGTAGTTGGCAGCTATGACCTAGCTACATATACCACACTGAGGAGGAATCTGCTGGGACTCTGGCCATAGGCCCTCCACACCAAAAGCAGCTGTTCTAATCACTTAATGGAGAGTGGTTTGGGAAATATTCTATGCATGGCACACGACGTGCAGGATAGGACACCCAGCCCCTGGATGAAGTGTTAGTTATGATCTTGGGGGGAAAAGGACAAGTAGCGTGTAAAGTTCCCTTTCAGGGTGATCAACCTGCTTGGCACAGGGCCTCCCTTTAGGTAGAAATTGAATCACCAGTTTAGCCTTTCAGAAGAAAATAAAAGCTAGACAAAATTCAACCCCCTTTCGTGAGGCCTGGAAAAGGCAACGTTAAAAGCTCACACTGCACTGGAGCCCGCCCATCCCTCGTCACAACTATTAACACGCCATCACCAAACCACTGACAGTACCTAACAGTGCCCAGCAATGCACATTAGCATTCACTGGTAGATTGGCCATTGCTACTGATAGGGGGCATTTAGAAATAAAGACACCACAAAACAATGCAATCTCTTTAACAATCTCCTGGTTGCCAACCCTCCGGAACGTTCTGAGCATGGTGATGTTAGCCCTGCTGCAGGGTCTCTCAGCCGCACATCTGCTCCAACCCTACCCAGCAGTTAATTCACCCCTCTCCCCGCAGCCCACAAATAATTCTCAGTGCTGGTGCTAGCCCATTCGGGACCCTAAGCAGGAATATTCCCCCACACATACACACACAACACACTAATAATTAATAGGGGCCCTAAGCAATTGCTTAGTCTGCTTATGCCTAGTGGCAGCTCTGATTCCTGTCCCTCATCAGTTCTGTCCATAGAATCATAGATTAGGGTTGGAAGAGACCTCAGGAGGTCATCTAGTCCAAACCCCTGTTCAAAACAGGACCAACCCCAACTAAATCATCCCAGCCGGGGCTTTGTCAAGCCAGGCCTTAAAAACCTCTAAGGATGGAGATTCAACCACCTCCCTAGCTAATCCATTCCAGTGCTTCACCACCCTCCTAGTGAAATAGTTTTTCCTAATATCCAACCTAGACCTCCCCCACTGCAACTTGAAGCCATTGCTCCTTGTTCTGTCATCTGCCATCACTGAGAACAGCCTAGCTCCATTCTCTTTGGAACCCCACTTCAGGTAATTGAAGGTTGCAATCACATCCCCCCCCCCCTCTTCTCTTCTGCAGGCTAAATAAGCCCGGTTCCCTCAGCCTCTCCTCATAAATCATAATCATTTTCGTTGCCCTCTGCTGGACTCTCTCCAATTTGTCCATGTCCTTTCTGTAGTGGGGGGCCCCAAACTGGACACAGTACTCCAGATGTGGCCTCCCCAGTGCCAAATAGAGGGGAATAATCACTTCCCTCCATCTGCTGGCAATGCTCCTACTAATGCAGCCCAATATGTCATTAGCCTTCTTGGCAACAAGGGCACACTGTTGACTTATATCCAGCTTTTTGTCCACTATAATCCCCAGGTCCTTTTTTGCAGAACTGCTGCTTAGCCAGTTCGTCCCCAGTCTGTAACAGTGCATGGGATTCTTCCGCCCTAAGTGCAAGACTCTGCACGTGTCCTTGTTGAATCTCATCAGATTTCTTCTGGTCCAATCCTCCAATTTGTCTAGGTCACTCTGGACCCTATCCCTACCCTCCAGCATATCTACCTCTCCCCCCAGCTTAGTGTCATCCACAAACTTGCCCCAGCTTGAACCAGCCCCTTCTTATTCCCCAGGCTGTTTTCTCTGGAGTCCAGTTCTGAGCCTACCACCTCCTGGAGACTCCTGCTTCCTACAGACACTACCCCAGAACCTCCCACAAGGGGCCCAAGCTGCTTCCTGTAATTCTGCCCTAAACGAATAATATGACAGCAGCTTGTGTGAGTCAATCACAACTTCTCCCCAGGCCACCCACTGCTCTGGGGGACAGAGTCCATTGCTGCAACCCATCCCATCTTCGGGGGGAAATCTTACTCCCTACATGTGTCTGGCCAGCGTGTCAGGGGACAGCGCAGACTCCATCTACAGCACCTCACCCAGGCAACGGGGGAACAGCCCTGTTGCCTCCATGCACCCAGAGAATCCAGCTATACAAGGGTGGGGTGAGGGGGTTCTTTTCTCTCCTACTCTCCCATGGGGGAGGGGACTTTAAGGGACAATCTAGCCCACAATCTGTTGTAACATAAAAGAGCATTCAGTGGTTTCAGGAGCATTCCAGTGCATGCATGCGTCAGGGAGCAAGAGAATATTATTTGGCCTTTCAAAGATGTTGAATTATGGCCATGTCCTGGAGCTTAGAGGATATTCAGCCTCGTTAGAGCTGATTTAAATAACTTCTCAGAATACAAAGAGCCAATGGTGCTGTATTTAAATGAATAACAGCCAACCTTTGGCATCAGCACCCATCCTCAGCCTGAGGATCGGGGGAAGGTTATAGGCAGCTGACTTTCCTTTCTTGGGGCTAAGAATATGATCCTTCCTTAATAACTATGGTCCCAACCATACAGCAGAGCGAATCCAACTCTGCTGATAACTGTTGCGTCCTGGGTTACCGCACAGAGAATGGCTAGCGAGGTACATAACAGTGAGCTTTGCTGATCAGGACTGCTCTGCGTGGGTAGCCTCGCGGCCCTGGCAAAACTCCTGACTAGGGCTGGCCGGGAAATAAGATCAACGGTTTGTAAAAATGTGAGGTCTTGATCCAATTTGTTTCCATTCTGATGCAGAACAAAACTGAACCCTTTTGAAATTTTTCAAGAGAAACCAGAGAGAGGGTGAAAAAGCTATTGGCTATGCTGGGGTGGGTCCCACTCTCTCTGGTTTCGATCAGAAATCCTGGCCTTGCAAAACCTTCCTAATGAAGGAACGTTAGATGAAACTGATGGAGGCTGCTCTGTCTGACTCAAAGCAGGGAATTGAAGCTTGTTTTCCCATACCCTAGGTTAGGGTCCTACCCACTGGGCTACAGAGTCAGTCTCTCTAGCCCACTGACTAATTATTTATACAAAGTGGAACATGTCTAGCGCTCCTTTTGGAACTGTTCCACTTTGTATGAAAAAAAATGAAAGAGTCAGTGGGCTGGAGAGAGATTGACTCTGTAGCCCAGTGGGCAGGGCGTTCACCTAGAATGTGGGGGTTCAAGGCCCTTGTCTGAATCAAGCAGATACCCTGGGTCTTCCACATTCTGGGTGAGTGTCCCAACCTCTGGGCTCTCTTGTTTTGACTAGACTTAGTTGTGGTTGGTCCTGCTTTGAGCAGGGGGTTGGACTAGATGACCTCCTGAGGTCTCTTCATTTTCTATGATTCTATGCTCCTCTGTGAGGGGAAAGGAAGTAAGAGAGGGCTTGTGGGGCTATAGAGTAATGAAGGTCTTTTCTTTCCTGTCACCTGGGGGGACACACTAAGAATGGTCTCTATACAGCACTGAAGCCAAGAGCTCAGCAGGATTCAGTAAGAAGTCAGACATGTCTATGGATAACAATTATCCAGGGCTATCCTAGTTTCCCAAAGGGATATACTCTTCAGGGAATACATCAGCCCCTAACTACTGGAAGTCAGGAAGAAACTTTCCCCGGGGAAAGGTTATACCATAACTGTGGGGATGTCTTGCATCTTCCTGTGAAGCAGCTGGCACCAACCACTGTTGGTAAAAGGGTGCCGGACAAGATGGACTCACTGGTCTGATCGAGTGGGGCAATTCCTATGATCCTAGTACATATAAAATACCTTCTGCTGGTTTACCCCTAAACAGCCTGCCTTGTATCCAACTAGGTATTTCTAATGCACTCATCACCATGGTGTCTGGCTTCCTGGCTTGAATGAAAGAGAATCCCAGTTCAGATATGCTAACCCCTGCATCTGACAGTTAGAAGTTGCAGCACAGAATGGGGTACATTCTCTCCATTATAACCATGCCATCTCACTAAAGCCAAGGTCATTGCATGGGGTCACTTAGGCAGATTTAGGCCTGATGTTTTTGCATGCTTTCCATTAGACACACACAGCAGCAACTGCAGCAAACGCCAACTGACAGCAAAGCAGAAGTGGCCACTCCAGCTACCCTGTTCCCCTCCTTCATGTCCTGCTCTGACCACTGGGTATGAGCGGTCACTGACAGCAACCTTCCTGTTAACTGAAGATAGCTGGACAATGCTAACACTAGATGCTATCGGAGAATTAGCAGAGGAACTCCCTGTAAAGCAATGGGAATCTCATGAGCCCTTGAAACAAGGGACTGAACTTGAGGCACTGAACTGAAATGGCCATTTAAGACACTTCCATTTTGTGGTCCTAGCTAATATGAAACTCCTTTTAGGCTGCAGTGCAGCTAGAAACAAAAGAAACGCTAACAGGTGAGGACAACAGTTCTGTTTTGCAGCAACATTAGAGGCTTTGAAATTTGTTTGTGTCCCGCACTGAAATTAAACAAAACCTTTCCGATGTTGTCACAAAACGGAATGGTGTTGAAACATTCATTTTCAGCTTTAGAAAAATATGTTTTTTGGTTCTGCTCTCTCTCTTTCTGGTCACATCTGACCAGAGAGTCCAGAGCCTCAGAAATCTTCCAGATGAAGTCTGTCTTTGAAATCAATGCACTTTTCAGCTTCATCAAAAACAGCACAGTCCATCGAAAACTGTTAGTTGAAAATGTTCCAACCAGCTCTAGTTGACGAGATAAGGACATCACCCATTCTGGTTCCAAACCTTTGTAAGGTAAAGCAGTTGCTGCTTTCTCTAGCCTGGGGATTTACAACCTTCTTTCATTTGCAGACCCCTAACAAATTTCAAATGGAGGTGCGGACATCATCTGCAGACCTCCAATTGCTGTATGTTCTACATCTCTGATTGGTAAAGGGCACCCTTGCAGCCTAGTTTTACAGAACTCTCAGAGCACCACGAATTAACTAGGGCACTGAATCAGCAAGGCTATCTCCCTTTAAGGCGGTGAGACCCAGATGTTCTAAGCATCATTTTTGTAATACAATGGAGCTCACGCAAGTTCATCTTGCCACCATGTAAAACATAATCTGCCTCAAAGTGGCTTTTCCAGGCATGTTACCTTGATCTTTAAGGGTACATACCCACCTTTTATGCAGGCGATTTGACTGCAGGTACACATCCAAATAGCTGACCTCTGAATACCTGACTGCAGGTGGAAGAAGGATGGTCTTATGTTTAAGACATAGGCCTGGGACTTGAGACATCTGGCTTTAATTCCTGGCTCTATCACAGCTGGGGGGAGGGATAGCTCAGTGGTTTGAGCATTGGCCTGCTAAACCCAGCATTGTGAGTTCAATCCTTGAAGGGGCCACTTGGGGATCTGGGGCAAAATCAGTACTTGGTCCTGCCTAGTGAAAGCAGGGGGCTGGACTCAATGACCTTTCAAGGTCCCTTCCAGTTCTAGGAGATGGGATATCTCCATTAATTATAAAGATTCCCAGTGTGAACTTGGGCCAGGACATAATCTTTCTATGTCTCAGGCTACATCTACATTACAGCTTACATCGCTGTGTGTGTGAATAAATCACCTCCCTGAGCAACACAAGTTTCACGAACAAAAACACCAGTGTGGACAGTGCTATGTCGGTGGAAGAGCTTCTCCCAGCGATATCGCTACTGCTGCTCGTGGGGGCTGGAATCATTAGGCCGATGGATGAGCTCTTTAATGTAGCCACTCTAAACCAATGGGAGAGCTCTCTCCTGTCGACTTAGAGCAGCTACATTGCAGAACTTACTGTGGTGCAGCTGCACTGCTGTAAACTCTCTTGTGTTGCCATAGCCTCAGATTCCTGTTGGTAAAGTAAAGATCATTGTTTGTCTTTTCTATTTAAATTGCTAGTTGTTATGGTCAGGGACTGTTTCTCACACTGAGTTTCTACAGCACCCAGCACAATGGAGAGGTGACCCAGACTGGGGGCCTCTAGAGGCTATTGTAACAGGGTGGCTTGCCCTTAAGGGCTGGAGGGCCTGGGGCTACCACCCCTGATTACAAAGGAGCCATACCTGGGTTGGACCAAGCAGCGCCACTCTAAGAGCAGCAGGAAGCGGCAATGAGGAAGAAGCTGCAGCGGGGTGGGGGTAGTTTAGTTGCTGAGACTGTGAGAGGCAGGAGGCCTGGTGGTGAGCTGTGGCAGAGGGACTCCTGCTGCCAGAGCTGAAGAGCAGCAGGGTAACTACTAGATTGTTTTCAGGTTTGGTTTGCTGTAGTGGGAAAATAGATAACAGATAAAAGCCTGGCCAGAAGAGCCTGGAGACTGTTTGTTTGGTGGGAATGTAATGGGAGAGCCCTGAAGATGGGAGAAATTGTTAGCAGGGTACTACAGAAGCACTGCTGGACACAAGGACGTGCATGGGAACTGGCAGACGATACTACGGCTACCGTAACATGAATACTGCTAATGATAGAAGCAAGTGTACTTGGACTTGTGCAGACTTCCTTTTGTGGATACAAACTGCATCTGCAGAAAGGAAGGCTGGACCTCAGCCCCAGTGATAATTTACCCCTTAAAGTGTGACTTCAGTTTGAGGGGGGCTGCAAAACTCGCAGCGTGGTCCCATTTTTATTCTCATCCAGTTTGTTTGACCTCGCTGAGGTTGGTGGCTAGGAATGAGAAGGGTTTGGGAGAGGGGGAATGGATAGAGGGCTCTGAGATCCAGATACCCCTGGCTGGCAGAGCACTCCCTGGGGATATATGAGAGGTGGGAGTGGTTCTGTTGCTGGCCGAGCAAATCCAGGAGGGAAGAACCTGACAAGTAACTGAGCCTGGAGAGATGTTATCCTGCTAATTTCTGTGTTAATGAAACCAAGCCTCAGGAAGCAGGTGAGTGTAGGTTCTGCACAGTGTGTGGATTCTGGAACAGCGCCTGCTCTCAATTAATAAAAAGGGACTCCCATGTGACATACTGTCATTATTATGGCAGTTCAGTACTCTGCTAGAAAAGCTCATACAGGCATCTGTACATTGCCTTCCATAAACGGAAAACATCATTCTCATTTGGAACAGGTTGTACACTGCACTGGTTGCTAAGTGGCTTTTCCCATATAGAGGCAGGCTACTAATGCAGCATGATTTGCTTTAGCTACCTTTAAAAGGTCAGCAAGCCTGCAATTTAACTTGACATCTTGCAGTCTGTTTTTAGGACTTTATACCCAGATACAAACTACATGAGGAATTTTGACATGCAGTTTGTATTTGTGTTGAAAAGGTCTCTATTAGACAGACAGGTAGAAAGAGGACAGCAAGTGACCATTGCAATTGGCATTCATTTCCCTTGCCTTTCTCAGAACAAGGCTCTGAACAGGCAAGCAAACAGGGTAACGGCTTAGCTTTGCTTTAAAGTAGGTGCATCTACAGTTATACAAAGTACTACTGTTAATTAAAAGTAGGAGTCAAAACATTCTTCTACTAATGCTGAAAGCTGTAGTGTATTGGGCCCTTACTCGAGAATATTGTGGTATTTTCTCATAGGAGTATTTCACCAAACGTAGAGCAGACAATGGGAGATGGGACATCCGCAGACAATGGTTTTGTTTAAAAGAGCTGTGCACGTATAGTGCAAAAATGATATTACGGCTTTTCAGAAAGAGATGCAAGGTGGAGATGAACTAAAGCTCATGCACTTTACTGGGGGGGTGACACTTATCAGCACAAGAGCCTCGAAAGGTCCCTGGTACAGCAGTGATTATGAGGACTGGTAGCTGCAGACTGGGTGTAAAGGGCCTCCCCTAAACCTCTGTAAATAGCAGAGCTGGACTTGGAAGGTAGGTTTGGAAGGATTCGATTTTTATCTGTAAATTTTGGTAAACAGACTTCACCAGCCACACACAAATGGACAAACATCTCCATTGATAACAATCAATTTACAGACAGGCAAAGAAAGAAAAAATGGTCATTGAGAGTTTAGTCAAAATCCACTGACTTAGACTTTTGAATTAGGCTCACTAAAAATAGACTAGCAAACGAATAGTAAAAACCAGGGATGATTTAAGGATATTTGCTTTGTATATTTTGACATGTGAGGTTGACAACTTGTTTTAACAGTTGATGCAGCTTTAACTTTTTGAATCTCAGTATCTGTCATTAAACAATTGTCTCCCCATAATTTCCTGCAACTGTGACAATAAAAAATCTAAACAATTGATTAAAAATAGATTATCCACCACAATTATATTTTAAAACATTGACTTCTGCCCCTGTTCCTTAGGGATGAGAACAGGTTGGAGGGACAGCCCAAGGGAGAGAAGACACCATGGGGCCACTCGTTCTACAATGACATGAATCTAGTGGCCATAAACTCCCAAGAGTCTTGTCTGCTGTTCCAGATCAGGGTTGGGAACAGTAGGCAGAGGGGTTGTGTCGCTGTCCAACACCCAGGGGAAGAGAAATATTTCCACTGCTCCCCAGCCTTCATGTAATTCCCTGCCCAGAGTGGTTCATTCAGGCTTTGTGCACCAGGGTTGGGAGGTGAATTTCACAACGAGGCTTTATCTAGACCACGGGTTGGCAACCTTTCGGAAGTGGTGTGCTGAGTCTTCATTTATTCACTCTAATTTAAGGTTTCGCGTGCCAGTCATACATTTTAACGTTTTTAGAAGGTCTCTTTCTAGAAGTCTATAATATATAACTAAACTATTGTTGTATGTAAAGTAAATAAGGTTTTTAAAATGTTTAAGAAGCTTCATTTAAAATTAAATTAAAATGCAGAGCCCTCCGGACCGGTGGCCAGGACCCCGGGCAGCGTGAGTGCCACTGAAAATCAGCTCGTGTGCCGCAGGTTGCCTGCCCCTGATCTAGACTATATTTTAAAGGCATGACTCTAGAAAGTATCAGCTAATACCTTCTAATTAACATGTGAAAATATAAGGAATATGGCCTAGCTGGTTGAATTAAAGCCTAGGGGGGTCCTTAGGATAAATCTGACAAACTTAGCACATGTTAAAGTACATGCTGTCCTGTCTACACCATAGCTGCTGACTCTGTGGGTGCTCGAGGGCTGGAGCACTCACGGGGAAAAATTAGTGGGCATTCTGCACCCATGCACCAAGCTACCCTTCCCGTCCCCCCATCCCACCTCACCTCTGCCTCCGCCTCCTCTCCAGAGTGTACTGCGTCCCCGCTTCTCCGCCTACCTCCCAGCGTTTCGCGCCCAGCCACCGCCAAACAGCTGTTTGCATGCTCTGAGAGGGGAGGGAGGAGTGGGAATGTGGCGCGCTCATGGGAGAAGGCGGGGCCTGGGTGGGGATTTGGGGAAGGAGTTGGAATAGGGGCAGGGAGGGGGCAGGGACTTTGGAGACGGGGTTGGAATGGGAACAGGGAAGGGGTGGGAAGAGGCAGGGCAGGGATGGGGCCTCATAGAAGGGGTGGAGTGAGGACGGGACCGGGGACAAAGGAGGGGTCGAGCACCCATGGAAAAGAGGGGAAGTCGGCACCTATGGTCTACACTAGCCTCTTAACATATGTTCTAACCAACATGGTAGATAACCTCTTCCAGCATCGCACCTGTAAATCCCAATCTAGAGCAGTCCTAAGGGAGAAACTTCCAAAAGCACCTGGAGTGACTGAGGGTATGTCAACATTGCAGCCTGTGTAGACATACTCAAGCTTGCTTTTGATCTAGCTAGTTTGAATAACAATAGCACTGATGCCCTAGGAGCTTGGATAACAGCACGGGCTGTAAAAGCACAAAGGGGGCCCTGGGCACATACTCCAGTGCTAGCCTGTGCTGCTGCCCATGCTGCTGTGGTTTCACTGCTATCCTGTCGTGCTGTAGTCACCCCTCTGATTGCAGTGTAGACATACCTCTCGGCGAGGAAGACACATTTTCAAAAGGGAAGTCCCACTTACTTCCAGTGAGATTTAAACTTCTAGGGGCCAGCATTTGTAAAAATATTTAGGTAGCTAAAAATGCAGAGAGGTGCCTAGGTGCTTTTTAAAATCCCACTAGGTGCCTAACTCCTATTAGTTGCAATGGAAGTTAGGGGCTTTTGAAAATCTCAATAGACGTGTATTTTTAGGCACCTAAAAAGTCAGGGCCCTTGGGGCCAAAGTCTGTTTGGAAAATGGGACTTTGCCTCCTAAGTCAATTAGTAGCTGCTTTTGGAAAATATACCTGAACTGTGCATTTAATACCCCCGGAAATCAAAAAACTTGAAGCTCACCATCCAGTTGTATTAAAAGGGGAGTGCAGGAGACATCGGCTAAACTAGCTGGAGCAGAAGCATAGTCCAGAATGTAGCTGCAGCTATCACTCTTTTAACCTACAGTTTGGAAAAGCTAGTGACAGCTGTGGTCGCACAGCGCTCCTCTCCCTCCCACGTACCCGCACAGCATCGGATGTCAAGCAAAGGGCACCTCATCCACAGCAGCCAAAAGAATCTCTTTGCTGATATGAAATATTGTTGGATGCATTTCATTGAGGCTGCTTGGGGCCATACTCATACCCTGTGTCTCCCTTGGTTCTCACTATTAGCTAGCTTTGTTGGAATGTCTCCTGGCCCCTCTTTGCAAACAAATATATACTGCCTGCCCTCTGCATTCCTGTGTTTTGTTTCAACCAGAAACGTTGAAATGTTTCATGTCCGCATCTCTGACTCTACACTCTGATGCCATGAACATTTTTGATCTTTCAACTTTTTGTCCTGTTTTGGGATGAAACCAAATATTGGAATTTCGGGCAGTGGGGCAGGCAAAGATTCTGCTTTCCAAACAACTGATTTGATTGTGGTGCTCTACTGCTACTAACAGCGTTGGGGAGCAATATCAGGCTGCGTTGTTTGGGAGTGCCCACACTGTTTGGCAACCAGTGAAAACGGTTTCCAGACAGATTGAAAGGAAAACCTAGTTCCAGCTCTACTTTAAAAAAGCTTCAGATGAGGATCCAGATTTGTGGCTGCAGTTACATCACTGCATGTCTATATCTCCGTCCCACTAGGCGCTGGTTTCACAGGAACAGAGTGCACTGTGGAACTGTCCCTTTGGGGGAGCTCAGTCTTGCCACATCTTGTCCCCTTGGTGTCTCCAAAGGAAACTTCTCCAAGATGGCCACTGATAAATCACATGACCACATCAGGTCTCAGAAGTCTCTTAATAAAATGGATGCTGGTTCGGCTCTGACATTGGCTTTCCACAAACATAAAACTAATGTCTGAAGTGGAGTTAACTCCAGGATAACTGAGAATGGTGCCCATGTTATCTTTCATTAACCCTGTCTAGGCTGACTTGTCGCTAAGGCACCTATGAGGGAAGATTGAAAAAATTGGGTTTGTTTAGTCTGGAAAAGAGAGGACTGAGAAGGAACATGATAACAGTATTCAAGTACATAAAAGATTGTTACAAGGAGGAGGGAGGAAAACATGTTCTTCTTAACCTCTGAGGATAGGACAAGAAGCAATGGGCTTAAATTTCAGCAAGGAATGTTTAGGTTGGAGATTAGGAAAAACTTCCTAACTGTCAGGGTGGTTAAGCACTGGAATAAATTGCCTAGGGAGGTTGTGGAATCTCCATCACTGGAGATTTTAAAGAGCAGGTATCATAAACAAACAGCTAAGGGTAGCATAAAATCCCTCTTTACCCTATAAAGGGTTAATTCCTCTTTTATCTGTGAAGAGTTAAGAAACTCAGATAACCTGGTGGCACCTGACCAAAAGGACCAATAAGGGGAGAAGATACTTTCAAATCTGTGGGGGAAGGTTTTTTGTCTGTGACTCCCGGAGTAAACAAGGAAACAGGGCAGGGAAAATACATCTCCCTAAGCCATATCTGAGCATCTAGTCTTACAAAAATAGTAAGTAATAGCAAAGAAATGCGTTAGATTACCTTTTTGTTTTAGCTTGTGAATTTTCCCTGTGCTAAGAGGGAGGTTTATCCCTGTTTTTGTAACTTTCAAGTTTTCCCTAGAGGGGAAATCCACTGTGTTTTTGAATCTTTTGTTATTCTGTAAAGTACTTACCATCCTGATTTCACAGAAGTGATTCTTTTACCTTTTCTTTAATTACAATTCTTCTTTTAAAAACCCGATTGATTTTTCATTGTTCTTAAGATCCAAGGGCTTGGGTCTGTGTTCACCTGTACCAATTGGTGAGGATATTATTCTCAAGCCTTCTCCAGGAAAGGGGGTGCAGGGCTTGGGGGAATATTTTGGGAGAATCGGAGTCCAAGTGGTCCTTTCCCTGATTCTTTGTCTAAATCACTTGGTGGTGGCAGCATACTGTTCAAGGCAAGGTGGAATTTGTGCCTTGGGGAAAATTTTTAACCTAAGCTGGTAAAAATAAGCTTAGGGCATCTTTCATGCAGGTCCCCACATCTGTACCCCAGAGTTCAGAGTGGGGAAGGAATCCTGATGACAGGTTAGACAAACACCTGTCAGGGATGGTCTAGAATATACTTAGTCCTGCCGTGAGTGCAGGGGAATGGACTAGGTGACCTTTAGAGGTCCCTTCCAGTCCTATGATTCCCTGTTTGTCTGTGACTTCTGTCATAAAACACCTGATTTGGGGGTGAGAAGGGAAGGGTGTTCTTAAAACATGACTTCTGGCTCCCGAGCCAGTCCACTACTCAGCATGAGTCTGCCAGGAAGCATGGCTAGTGTAATGAAATCAAGGGTGGGAAGTTAACATTATTTAAAACTATTTTAAACAGCATATTTAAATATTTCCTTCGCTGTAAAAGAAAAGATGTTTTGCTCAGAATATCTCTGAATGTTTGCATTTTACTCTATGTAGTGGAGAATTTTTGCCTTTTTCCTCCCCCATGCCAGACAACCAACCTCCTGATCACTGGGTAAGCCTACACTGCAGCTGGAGGTGGCAATGCAGCACTCATAGACATACCTGAGCTAGTGTCAGTTCTTGTGCTAGCTAGATTAAATAGTAGCAAAGCTGCAGCAATGCAGGCTGTACAAGTCCATACTGCCAAAGCTTCACTGCTATTGGTACTTGCGCTAACTAGAGTAAAGCTAACTCGGGTATGTCTACACATGCTACAGTCACAGATCTGATTGCAATGTAGACATACCCACTGTACCTGTGCCTCACCCTCACCAAAACAGGACCTGCTTCTCTTCAGTATGCCTAACCTCCTCCTTAGGCTGCCATGACTGTCACATGATTTAGTTTTTGCTTGTTTCCACAAATTCTTGGATTAAAGAGGAAGACAACGCAGTACTATGCTAGGCTATGCACTATGAGTAACGTATATTTCTGTCTTGCATTGGTCTCCCAACAAGCACTAGTTTGGTGCCCAGCACACCTAGGGAGTTCTTAATTCCCCGAAACAGTCTTGTCTAGACTTTGTTTTGGAATATAGACACAGTAAAAGCTGCTTAGAGTGACCACTCATGGGAGCTAGCAAAAGTGGTCACTTGTAAGTGGTGATCTCTCTTTAAAGGTTTTCACACCACAGAAGAGTCGTGTTCCGTGGCCTCTGCAAGTAGTCACTTATGACCCTTGGTCTCTAAGGCAGGTTTTATTATACTAACATGGATTACAATCCGTCAGACACAAAAATAAGTCAGATGAGTACTAAGGTTCAAGAAACCTAGACAACTAGAAATGTGAGTTCTATACCCGGCTCAGGGCAAGGCATGTCACTGCCCTGCCTCCATTTCCCCATCTGTCACATGGGAATACCACCTGCCTCAGTCAGGTTTTGAGGCCTAATTAATATTTAAAAAGTACTTTGAGGTCCCCAAGCAAACAGCTGTGCAAAGTATTATCACAATGAGCATATAAAATGCAAATCAGCATAGTGCCTTTTTTTGTACTTAAAACAAGTAGACTAAAGATGGTCTTAAGGCATTGGATTGGGACTCAGGAGACTTCCTGTGTGACCGTGGGAAAGTCACAATCCCTCTGTGCCTCAGTTCTCCCATCTTAAACACAGGGGTCCCTTTGCTTCCTTTGTCTATTTAGATAGTAAATTCTTTTAGGCCAGGGACTGTCTTTTATGCGTATGTACAATGCCTAGCACAATTAGGGCCCAGATCTTGATTATAGCCGCTAAGCACTACCATAATAGAAAAACAAACAAAAGACCTGCAGAACATGCTAAGAATAAAATCATTCATTAACAGCTAGATTTGCAACCTTTGCTTTGGTTAGTGAGCAGCTATTCTCACAAGCACTCAGTAAGAACACTCGTGTGTGTAAATGCTCATCAACACGAGTGTGTATATTGCACAACCTAGTCCTAAATGTATACCCCCAGCCTTGAAATAGTGGATTTTAATTTTTTTAGTGTATCCTGACACACTGATTCCAGCTGTCAAGTTTAATGAAAGCAATTGAAGCTAAAAGTGTCATTTAAGTCCTTTCCCCTGTTTAGAACAGGTTCCATTACATTTTTAAAAGGCCAGAAGCGTAGCGACAACTGAAGGTAAAACATTAACAAATGCGATTGGATATGGAGAAGCAGAAAAGGCAAACTGAGATGTTGCTCCACCAGGATTCAAACAAATGCATTCTTAGAACACGGAAGAAAAGAAGGTTCTTTGTGCACACAGCCATAAAATAGAAATTAAGCGGTATGGGAGGTCAACAGGAAGAAAGCAAATTAACAAGGGGATATTACTGTCCATACATACTGGTTTCAACTAGATATGTTATTTCCCACATGCTGCTAATGCAGTTTAATTGGGAGGGGAGCTATGCAGCATGGCAGTTGCTTAGCAAACTATCATTTTTTCCCTCCCCAGTAGCTCCCAATTTCCTCTGCTGAGTTGGATTCACTGCATCGTTGTTGTGGGTTTTATTCTGTCGAGCTATATCCTTCTCCACACACACACACCCCACCCCCATTGTTTTATTACAACTTACTGGACTGGGTACCAATAAGCCTTCAGCAACCTATTATCATTGGGCAATAAACAGCCGGCTACTCTGCCCTGAGTATTGAGACGAAGCATTATACTACTGGCATCCTGGGACCTACAGCTTGTCTTGTTTGTGGCATGCAGGAATCTGCTGGGTTATATTTCACTGCCCATTAGCTGAAGTAAGGCCAGGGGAGTGCAGTAGCAACTGCTGAGTGCTCTTCAGCTACAGCAATGCTGGGTTGCTTCCTATGCCATTTATGCTGGGATTAACTGTAAATTACGGCTCTCTCTCACACGCACATTAGCTTTTACCTTTGGGGTGAGGAGAGACAGGATTAGAGAACCCCATGCATGTGGGAAGAAGCATGCTACAGCCACCCTCAGTTCATGGCTGAGAGTCAGATGCTCTTATATAGCAGAGAGGAGATGTACTTAAGGAATGTAATGTGAAAACTTAGTCCATACAATACCCAGGCTCCATCAGTCCTCTGCCTCTCTTCTCCATGTTCCCAGCCAGGTACATTTTTGTGTATGTGAAACGCACACATTGAATGTAAAAGCCCCAGGACAGAGCTGAGATAAGCATAGAAATCTCGCTCGGGTTGGCGTCAATAATCCAGCTAGCATTTAATTTCCTGCATGCAATTTTGTGCTTCCACATATACATGGGGATGAGGCTATTTTGCATTAAACTTGTGTTCTGCCAGCTTGTGGCCAGATACAGGAGTGGACTCAGCCAGTCAGAGGAGCTCCTGGTCTGGTGGCTGAAGATGCCGAGTGAGTACATTGCAATAGTTGAGTCCCAACCCACCAGCTGCATGGTGGGCAGGAGGGTGGGAGCTGCTCTCTGCAGCACCCCGTAGGTGCTATGCTGAATTGGCTTTGGCTGCAAAGCCTCTGGCTGAAACTCAGTAGAAGCACCAGTAGACCTCCAACACAATGGAAGCACATGGTTCGATTGCTTGAGAGGCATTGTATAGCCGAGCAAGAAACAGAGAGGCAGCCAGCGGCATTCCCATCTCTTGTCTCCTGGTCCTGCCCCGTGGTGGCAGCAGCATGATATGCTTGCCCGGACACACGTGGAGGAGAATGTGTGTGCGTGAGAACAGAGAGAAGGGACCTAGCTGAGAAGTGGGTGGAGGCAGAGGGACCTGGTGGGGATGCAGAAGGACCAGGAGGGGAATGGACTTGGGGGGAGGAATGTAGGGAAAAAGAAGACTGGGGAAGAGGAAGGAAAGAGGGCTGGGGAGGAAATATGGGTGGGAACAGAAATGTGCAGAGACAATGCTGGAGAAAACAGATGGGGCCAGAGAAAGGGGGGAGGGTAACACTACACCTGGAGGGGGACACACTGAACTTGGAACAGCTCCCTCACATCACTCAGTCACTCATATCCAGCAGAAATCCCCCTCAGGGAGCTCCCCAGAATTTGGCAGCTGTGAGCGGGGCAGGTGTTGGCTAGAAGCTAGTTCAGATCCTCTCATGGCAGCTGGGTAGCTTGGATGACTCCAAAGGTCTTTTCTCTAGCCCCAGTTTCTAGCTGTCTGGTTTTCAGAGAGGAAACTTTCCGGCTACACTAGGCATGGTTGGGGGTAACAGCCCCGCACACAGGGATGAAGGGAATGAAGAGCAGACTGGCCTGGTATGACAAGAATCACCTCTTCAAAATGCTCTTCCAGCCAGACACTCTCCACAGTGCAACCATCTGTGATTTCCCTCAACTGATGGTTCTCACCACTGGGCTGTACCTCCTAGGGCACCATCTGCTGATGTGGAACATCTGACCCACAGCCTCACCCTGTCTGCCTTCTCCGCATAAGCCCCATTTAGCTGTAATACCAGGCCTGTGCTTAATTCTAAGGGAGAGTAGATACCCAATGATGGTTTTAACAACATTTGTATCCTGATATTTTTTATGCTATTGGAATTCTTTAAAAAAAATGTACGTTCCGAGCATCACTTGCATATAATAAAACAGCAGCTGATAAGTAGCTGTGCTCTGCCTGTGCCCTATTCCAGCACTGCCTGGTAGTCAGCCCCTATTGATCATTTTCTAATTAAGCACTAAAATGCCTGACACTCCACCCATAAGGTCAGTGGAAGACTATCCTTTGGACTGAATCCTTGCTGGCTGGTTGCCAGCATTTCGAGTGCACCCATGGACAGCACTAAGGATTTATACACTTCATCTTCTGTCATTTTCTACCCTGGAGGAAGCAAGCTTCTAAATTGAATTATCACAAAGAAAATCAATTGCAGATCAAACCTCTGTGAAATTATAATTGCTTTAATGATCTGCAGGCTGGAGTAAAGACAGGGAGAAGACCAGGCATTGTACACTTCCTGTTCAATTCATAAAGCTCCTATTGGGTTCAGTCTTTGTTCACAGGGAATATTAGCGATTTCTAATTGTGTGTTAATTTAATCTTCTATTAATTTTCAATTATTGTTATTTTACAGACACTTCCTTTTTCCTAATGTGACTGCAGCATTGGATACTGAATTCCAAACAGCTCTGCGGCTAGCCAACAAGCAGGCATGATTTTATTTAAGCTTAAATATCTAATTTTGATGAAGACATTCCAGCTGAAAAATACAAAATAAGAAAGGAGAGACTCATGAGCCTTTCTGACTCATCCAAAGTGTTATCAGCTGCCGGTTTAGCCTAAAGGCTTAAACCACTTAGGTATAGCATGTTTGTGGAGACTCTCATTAGAATTGACATTTTGACAACTATGGAGAGAAGAAAACCCCTCAAACTCACCACATCTTGAGTAATTTAAAAATAATCACCACTGGCCGAACAAAGGCAAACGAGGAGAAATGAAATCGCACTAACCTCTTTCCTCCCTGAAAATATTAGTGACTATCTAAAAATCAAGCTATCTTCCTCGATTAATTGTATCTGCCCCAAAACCTCAGGCTTTCCTGCATTATGCATTAGGATGAACAGAACTGCCATGGCTGTGACCAAAGCTGGCCTGCTGGATGGAATACAGGAGGTTGTGCAAACGTGTGTGGATTTAATTCTTGAATTTTACATGCCAGGAATCCTGCTCCTTGGGAAGCAGGCGGCTCTAGCACAAAATTGTCTTTACTGCGAAAAGATGGCATGGCAATAAGACCCACCTGGATTCATATGGGTCCAATAGAGGTGGAGCAAGACACATTTCAAAGCCGGTTCATTTTGGTGCCAGTCATCCCATCTTACCGGCGCCTTTGTGCCTTGGAAGCTGGGCAAAGGGGCTGGAGCAGTCACAAATCTGACCCAATATGGTCTTGATCCAAACCCCAAGTATGGGTGGCGGGTATAACAGGTCAGGGGAGGCTAAGTCTCCCCAACCAGGATGCGGTGCACCTCCCTCTGGATGCCTTTGGAGCGCTGCCACTGAAAGAGTGCACGTGCTGTGGCCCCACCCACACTTTGCCCTGAGGCCCCGCCCACTCTGCTCATCTTCCATTCCGCCTCTTCCCCCTGTGGCCCCACCCACACTGCTCATCTGCCCATCCTCGCTCCGCCTTTCCCCCCAAGGTCCTGCCCTCGCTCTCTCTCTTCCCCCAAGGACACCCCCACCCCGCACACTGCTAACAAGGTGGTGGTGGGAGTCTCAGGGGAGGGGGCTGAGTGGGAGCAGGGCCTGGGGCAGAGTGAGGGTGAAGCATGGGGGAGGAGGCCAAGTGGGGGAGGGCCTTGGGGCGGAGCAGGGCCATGGTCCAGGTATAGTTAATAGAGAGACTCCCCGTGACTTTACAGTGCTTTGGATCAACCCCTCTGTTGTCATTATTACAGTGACTGGGCGTGGCTGGCTCACTACAAAAGCAATTTTCCCTCTCTTGGTATTGACACCTGCTCATCAATTACTGGGAGTGGACCACATCCACCCTGATTGGATTGGCCCTGTCAACACTGGTTCTCCACTTGTAAGGTAACTCCCTTCTCTTCATGTGTCACTATATATATGCCTGCATCTGTAATTTTCACTCCATGCATCTGAAGAAGTGGCTTTTTTTACCCACGAAAGCTTATGCTCAAATAAATCTGTTAGTCTTTAAGGTGCCACCGGGCTCCTCATTGTTTTTGTGGATACAGACTAACACAGCTATCCCTCTGATACTTGACACAATGTTCTTTGTCCATCTTCAGGAAATCACCTTTCAAGTGAATAAATAAATAGGGCGAGTGAGCTCATTTGTGAGGAGCCTTTGATTTAATCTTTGCCAAGCTGGGAACTAAATCCAAATGGTTTGTGAAATGTAATTAAGTTTTGCAGCTTATGATTTTCTCCCCTTTAGGAAGTTATTGGGCTTGTTGCAGAAATCGCTTGGTGAAATGCTCCAGCCTGTGTTATACGGAAGGTCAGACTAGATGATCATAATGGTCCCTCTTGACCTTAAAAATTGATGAAGTTTCACCAATGCAGCATTACAGAGTGAATTTCATTGTCTGCCCTTTGAAAAAACTCCAGGATCACTGGCAGACTCCCTAATATGCTTAAAACTTTTGCCAACAATTTGCAAAGTGACACAGCAGAAAAGTGAACTAGTCAAGATTTTCAGAAGTGACTGGTGATTGCTGGGGCCTTAATTTTTAAGTGCCCAACTACAGACATTTGAAAGGGAGCCTGATTTTCACGGGCCTGGTGCTCAGCCCTTTGAGGCAACTCAAAGTGGAAGTTCTCAAAATTGCTAGTCACGCTGGAAAATCTTTGGCAAAGTTTATGAGTTTCACTTTCCCGTGATTCCTTTTATTAGAACTTGAGTAGAGAATAAGAACGTGTCCTCTCAGGTTTCCAGAGAGGGTACACATGCATTATTCAGTGTTCAAAAAGAAAGAGAACCAACTGTCTGGCTTTACTCATTCCTCCCCGTACTGTTCTTTCTCATCAAGCACTTCCTGAAAGTAGAGTAATCTATAAACATTTCCCTGTACGTAAGCATACTATCATACTTCCCTGTGGGGAAGATGTTTATCGTAACACCTATCATCTGCTTGACGGGCAGTTACATTCTCAGACACACTATACGTCTGAAAGCATGTTTTCTGGGCTTTCCATGAAGGACGCTCCACAATCCATTCTTAGCATTGGAGAACGGCACTCTTTTCATAAAGTGGGGATGTAAAACTATTGAGCATGACATTAGACAGGAGGTGGGGAAGGAAATTTGTACCTAGGAGACCTTGAAACAGATCAGCTGATGTTTTTCATGAAGGTCACCATTTCATCCGTATTATGAACGGAGGCATAAGGAGGCCAAGGGCCCCGCCACAGGTCATACAGTGAGTCCTGCCCTCCAATTATTTTTTCTATCCACTAGGCCCAGGGCCGTCCTTAGGATTTATGGGGCCCTATGCAGTATTATTAAACAGGTGCCCCTATGCCCGATGGCAGCCCAGGCTCGCAGCCGGCGGGAGGGGAGAAGGGAGGGGAAGCAAAGGATAGCGAGATGCCCAGCCCGCCTCACGGTTGCGGAGAGTCACAGTTCCCCGCAGAGACCCGCATGCCCTCTCCTTCACGCAGAATGGACATGCAGAAGGTACCTAATTAAAAGCACTAAACTTGGGAATAAAAAATGTCAGTCACAGGTTTTTTGATATGCCCTGAAGTTTGTCAGAGATTTATTTGCAAAAACTTTGTAGTAAGGGCAAGTCAGCTGTGTTGTTGACTACAACATTAAATATTGTGGAACACATGATGCAGCTCTTCTCCGTTTTACATTTTCTTAATCACTATTAATAAGCTGATTTTATATTTTAAATGTACTCTTATGCCTTCATAAAGTAATCATTCCAGATTACTACATATTTAACTCACTGAAAAAGACATTATTTTAAATTAATCAGTCACAGAGGTTTAGTGTGTTCATAACAATGTGCATTGCTTTTAGAAAAAGGGACATTAATTTACTGTGTGTGATCTCCATAACAATAGACATGTTTATGAAATTTTACCAACTTTAAAAAAGATGTTTCCAAATATTTTAGGTATAACAGAGGATTTTATATCTTACTAAGGTACTGATTTTGCTGGAGGGTTCTCTTAAAACTAGTTCATCAGATAGTCAGAAGTAAAGAAAGGGCAGAACCGGTGTAACCATTTAGGCAAACTTAGGAAATTTTTTGTCCAGCTATTTGGAAGGAAAGAGGTGTTGCCTCACACCTTCTTGTCAACTGTCTAAAATGGGCCATCTTGATTATCACTTCAAAAGTTTTTTTTCCTCCTGCTGCTAATACCTCATCTTAATTAATTAGCCTCTTACAGTTGGTATGGCTACTTCCACCTTTTCATGTTCTCTGTATGTATATATATTTCTTACTATATGTTCCATTCTATGGATCTGAAGAAGTGGACTGTAGCCCACGAAAGCTTATGTTCAAATAAATTTGTTAGCCTCTAAGGTGCCACAAGTACGCCTGTTCTTTTTGCGGATACAGACTAACACAGTTGCTACTCTGAAACCTGTAACTATGTAGTGAAATCTGAACCAGGTTGCTTATGTCACATTCCACCCTGGTTGTCTGCTGATCAGCTGATATATTGATCCAATGCTGTCGGCCTAACCCAAAGCTCACCGGAGGCAATGGAAAGGCACCGTTGACTTCAACATGCCCTGGACGAGGCCTACAGTGCTAACATCATTATCTTTGTGAATAGGCTGGTTCCCTGGCAGTCAGTCACTCAGTTCTCACACCCACGCAAGTGCCATTAGGGATCAGAATAAGTGAGTGAGTGTTAGCACGCTAGCCCTTCACTCCTAGCTCTGCCACCAACTTGCCCTATGTCCCAGAGCACATAACTAATGTGACTTGGAGTTCACCAGTCGGTACATACACAAACCCAATGGCATATGCAGCGCTTTCCTAGCATCGGGGACGAGAGGTGTGAATATTTTCAAAGACTGGTGGCACTAAGCTGCTGCAAAGCACTTATCATAACATCCAGGACTTTGATTTTGTTTGCACAGCAGAACATTAATGTAATGTGGTGGGTGGAATCAGTCCTCTGCTCATTCGGCACGTGCAACTGCCCAAGGGTGGCTCCAGGCCCCAGCGCATCAAGCGCGTGCCTGGGGCAGCAAGCCGCGGGGGGCAGCGTGCCGGTCGCTGTGAGGGCGGCAGGCAGGCGGCTTTCGGTGGCTTGCCTGCGGGAGGTCTGCCAGTCCCGCGGCTTCGGTGGCAATTTGGCGGCGGGGATGCTGATGGCGCGGCACCGGTGGACCTCCCGCAGGCATGCCACCGAATCCGCGTGACCAGTGGATTGCCCGCAGGCGCGCCACCGAAAGCCACCTGCCTGCCGTGCTTGGGGCAGCAAAAAACATAGAGCCGCCCCTGCAACTGCCCCATAGATTCATGGGGATTAGGGCCATAATGAGCACAGCATGTGCGCCCTGGTGTGCTTTTCCTAGGGACAGCAAGAGCTCAAAGCACTTCCCGCCACAGCCACCAAACTATGGTTGCAAATCTTTGAACTAGCCTCCACTACAATCCATTTGCTGACATTGCCTTTTCCAGCCTCATAGCTGGGTCTATGGCATTCCCTGTTTTACTGCTGGCATAACAGCAAACGAGTGTGTGCACATCATCAGCATAAGAATTAAGATGCCCACCCATTGCATAAACAATCTCCCTTCTGATTTATAATTAATGGAGATATCCCATCTCCTAGAACTGGAAGGGACCTTGAAAGGTTATTGAGTCCAGCTCCCTACCTTCACTAGCAGGACCAAGTACTGATTTTGCCCCAGATCCCCAAGTGGCCCCCTCAAGGATTGAACTCACAACTCTGGGTTTAGCAGGCCAATGCTCAAACCACTGAGCTATCCCTCCCCCCAAAGGGTGAAGACAGACATGCAGTTCAGCAGAAGCAGCACTTTTAACTTAAGTAAACCCAATTATTATCAAATAGGATTGGGGCAAAGCATGCTGGCAGAAAACCTAGTCTCTGTTTTAATAAGACTGCAAGTGTGCTAAAACAGGGCCTTTTGTTGCCCTCTGATGAGCTGCAGGCAGGTTGCAGGGATTGACATGAATCCCACAGAGCTGGCTTTTGGCCCACATGAAAAAAAATCTCAGATCTCTCCCTCTCTCTCTCTTTCTTTTTCTTTTTCTTTTAAAGGAAGTTTCTAGCCCCTGAATCAAATTCTGCACAAGGCTGAACCAGTGTAATTCGGGGGTAACATCAATGAAGTTGATGGAGCTACTGCGGAGAGACCCAGGTGTAGCTGAGAGCAGAATTCAGCTCCTTTTCTTTGCAACGTTAACTTTGAAAACATAAACCAAATCGCTAGGGCTCCAGGGTGAAATAAGCTGGCCTCCATGGCAGCAGCTGGAGTTTGGAGGGGCGCTACCATTCCCCCCAAACACAGGCGCTTATTAGGGTGTTGCCAGCTCTCACCATTTTCTCACGCCTCATAATATTTATTGTGCTTTCTAAAGTCCCAGCTCCTGAAGTCTAGTGATAATGTGAAAATCTCAACTTTCATTTTTACAAAAGGAAATTTCTAGCCCTCCCAGCTGCAGAGGAAAGCTTGAAAAATATGACCCGGGGACACCCCAAAAGTTCAGCCACAAAAAGACAAAGGAAAAAAAACCCAAATATATTATTTTACGCCAATATCATGATTTGGTCTTATTGATGCATTTTCAGCACTTGGGGTTGGCAATGCTGGGGAATGGGGCAGATGAGAACTGGTTGAACTTGGGATAGGAAGAAGGTGGCAAAACATTATGGAATGAAGTGCTGGTGGGGAGAAGGTGGAATTGATGATGGATTTTGGGAGGAGGGAAGTGTACAGAAGTTTCAGATACCATGATAATGGGCTCAGTATAAAACCTGGATAGATAGATCAAACTGATGGGACTATTAGCAATGGAGAGCGAATTCTTCAAGCTTTTTGCAAAGTGAGCTGCTTCCTGGTAATGTGCAGGGTGGGCAATAAAGTTTTCCCACAGTGCACCACGGTCCTAGGGCTAGAGTGGCCACATCTGGGGGTGAGGGTGGAGCACACTAGGGACTCTGGGACATGGTTACTTTAACCTGGGTCTGCACACTGCACACCACAATGAATTACTACCCTCCACTGCACTGCCTCAGCTGCTATTGCTACTGAACAGAGGCACAGATCCAAAGATCCAGTCATTCCCAAATCCAACCCTGTGCCTACTGAGCAGGAAATAAGCAGGCAAATAGCCCCACTCACTCCTATATCCCTGGACCCAAGCTGTAGGATCAGGGATACAGAGCCTGCATAAGGATGCAAGGTGCGGGGTAAGGGGAGTTCTTCCTCCTCCTTAATTTCCTATATGGGGACATAATCCAAATCACAACCCAATTTTACAGATTATAGTCAATTGATGCTGAATGCCAGGCCAATGTAGAGATTCCTCTACCTTGTGCTGGGGTTGAACTGGTTCTGGCTGGCCCCAGGATCGGGGAGGTATAAAGGTGGCATAAAGCAGGGTGTAGCTTGACGTGAGAATTGGGGCCCACATCTCAAGAACCCAAGTGATGAAGAAGGGAATAAATTACTGCAGTTATTCTGACCCAAAATGAGGGTCATGTGATCTACCACAAGTTTGCAAAATGATGCAAGGGACTGAGATAGTTAGTGGATACAAATATTTCAACTGTCGCCGGATTCAAGAAGCAGCAGGCAATCTGAAGTTCAAGAGCAACTAGAATTAAAAGGGGAATTTATGCAAGCCTACTGTATTTCACGCAGCAAGTAATAAACATGGAAGAGATAAGTTGTGGGCAATGAACGAAGCAAAGTTTGCAGGTGAGTTCAAGAGGCAGATTTGTTTCAGGAGAAGGAAGGGATTGAGGGATATGATGAAAAGGCAGGAAAATGGGATTAAAATAAATTGAGGGAAAATGGGCGTATTGAGTTTGCTGGCCTTTTCATGTTCCTAAAACTTCTTAGGCTCTTACTACTTTACCTGTGAAATCATGATTGGTTGTCATGGAAATTACTGTAATAATGGCACACATACAGGACTGTGACTTCACTGCAGTTATAAAGAATCAGCAAGGGAGAGAATGGGCTGTTTGAGAAATGGCTTGGCCCTGATGTAATTAGGACGTGGTTGTGACAATAGTGTTAGAGACAGGATTCATACGGTCATGATCCGTTTAGGCAGCACCTCCTCCAACAGGTGGGGTGGGGTCTTTAACCTAAACTATGCCCGCACTTGGAACTGGGGGTGTGATTCCCAGCTCACAGAGACATACTCACACTGGTTCTCAAGAGTAGCACAGGTAGCGACAGCATGGGTCAGCCACCAAAAGTGCAAACCTACCTGGATCCCGTGACTATGCACTTGCAGCAATGACCCAATGAAACCTTTGCTTTCTATAAGCCGGTATTGCAATGTGAAGCCCCTTGCCACCAACACGGGAGCTAGTGTTTCTACTACACAAACATCACTTCACTGCAGTCACCATGCTGAGGTTCTAGAAACAGCTGCCAATGGCCTTCTCAAGCGTGAGAACAGTTTCAAGAGAACGGGGTCCCCCAATTCACCCCCACCCTTTAGAGTGCCACTCTGTACTGGGAAGGGACTCTGTAAAAATAGCCCCTCCTTACTCAAACGTAGAACTGGTCAGAAAACAGGCAAAAAGATGTCAGGAAAACTATTTTCCATTTGTTGATGAAATTTTGTTTTGGATGAATCGTTTGGATCACCAACCGAATAGGCTCCTGCTGGCTGTTATAAGCAGGTACAATTTAGAGCAGCCTTAAGATGTGCTAAGTTGTGTTGGGGGGGGGGGAGGGGCTAACCAGCCCCTAACAGCCCCAGGAGAAGGGGAAAGGGAAAGAACAATGGTGGAAAGCTGCCAGTGCCCCTGGGGCACCAAGCACTTCCAGGGCACCCGAGGACGTGTACCAGTGGTTAGCAGTTATGGTCAGATACGCTGCACCGGAAAGACACATTTTCAGAACCACAGGGCTCTCCTGGGAACCGCAGCGGTGAAAGGAGCAGAACGCGGGGACACCTGCAGCTCCTTGGGCACAGCTATGCTGCCCCCAGCCCCGCCCTCAGCCCTTCCATGCAGCTGCGTCTCCTGTCTGGGGTCTGTACAGCCCCACTGGAGGATAGGGCTGGGGGTAGTACAGCCATGCCAGAGGACAGGGCTGGAGGCGGGGCTGGGGGTAGTACAGCCGTGCCAGAGGAGCTGCCGGCGTGGGGCTGCCCGGCGGCCCCCCATTCTGCTCCTTTTGCTGCTGCAGTTCCTGGGAGAGCACTGAGGTTCAGAAATCAGTATCTGACACAGCGGGAGGACAGATTTCCCCCTCCCCTTCCCAGGTAACATGGGATGGGGAGGGGACGCGGCGAGTGCGGGGTCCCCGGGCAGGGGGTGGGGTGGAGAGGACTCATGTTGGGGGTCACATGCACATGCCCCCCTTTGTATCCCTCCCATGAGTCGCCTATACATACTGGTAAGAATTAAAATCTACTTGCACCACTGACGTGTACCAAAACTCCAGAGCCCCACATAGGTGCACACTGTGACCCAAACCCACTTCACACAGTGCCGTGTCCTCTCTAGTGGTGGCTGGGTCACATGTAGCTGTTGATAAACCTGCTACAGCCTTGATTAACAGTGCTAGAACCTATTAGCTCAGACTTTAAGATCTAAAGTTTCCAGGTTCAATCCCTGCTGTTAACAATGCACCCGGAGCACAGCAGTTCAACGGATGGACAGTATGCAAATATTTGTAAGTAACTGTATTACCAGAACAAGGACAAAAAAAAAAAAAAAAAAAAAAAAAAAAGACACCAACTCTTTGCACACTCACAAACAACTGTTGACACATATACAGAGGGAAGATGGGCACCTAGCTACCTGCCTAGCACAAGGAAATGGAGGTTTCTGCAGGTTCAAAAGTGGCAAATGTCTGTTTTCCTAACACAATTAGCAGCACACCAAAGTGGAGACACAAAAGAGGAGACTATAGCTGAAATGTGTTCCCTTGTATTTCATGGAGCATGATTCACTATACAGAAAGGATACTCTTAAGGTTAAAGCACAAGACTAGGTCTCATGAAACTTGGGTTCTTGGCTCTGCCACAAACCTCCTGTGTGACCTTGGCCAAGTCACTTATCTCTGTGTCTCACTTCCCTGTCTGTATAATGACACTTATTTTCTCCCACCCTTTGCCTGTCTTGTCTATTTAGGCTGTATGCTGTTCGCTGGAGGTACACATGTGTTTATATACATGGGAGGCACGTGAACACCCCCTTTGGGGAGGCTAGCCCTCCGGCCCTGCTCCTTCAGTCTGAGCCCCCTCTCCAATCCCCCTCACCCTCCAGAGCCCTGAGCCCGCACCCAGCCCCACTGCAGCAGGAGGAGCCTTGGCCTAACTGCCCCAACTCCTAGCCACCAGCTGGCCTGCCTGACCTCCGGGCTGCAGCCGGCCAGCTGGCCCCAAGCCAACCCCTGGCCCGAGCCACACCTGGCCGCCAGCCAGCCAAAGCAGCCAAGCCCCAGCTCCAGGCCACCAGCCCGAGCGGAGCCCCCGCTGGCTTCTGGGGAGAGGGGGAGTCAGGGCGGAGCCTCAGGCCAGGCCGCGGTCACAGCCTGGATTAGGGGAGGCTTATCCTATCTTGGCCTGTGATACCCGCCACCCATGTTTGTATAGTTCCTAACAATGGAGCAATTATAATACTACGTTATTTGCAGTACTGTTAGCACAGGGACGGATTTTCAAGAGCTCGGCACTCTCAGTTGGGGCCATATTTTCAAAAATGCTCAGTCCCTAGCAGTGCTCCTTGCGACATTTATGGCTCAATTTTCTACAGCTACGATCACCGAGGGTGCTGAGTTCTTTTGAAAACCTGCCCCTAAGACCTCAGCAATTATGTGCTCCCTTATGCCCAGCTCCTTGGTTTAAAGAAGAACACTAACTCCAAATATTTGTAATAATCTGAGTTGCTTTCCAAACCAGATTAAAGGATGAGTCAGATTTATTCATGATTAGGAACCCTGATGAATAAACAAGACAATGCAAAATCCTTATTCTCCTCTAAACTTTGAGGCTATTAGCAGCAGCTGAACCTGGCATTATCCCATCATCTTCAATCTAACTCTGAATTTACATAAAAGTAATAAAGTCGTTGCTGAGCCGCACGAAGGCTCAAGCGAGCTGAATTCTCTTGAAGTGCTAACTTCATCCAAATCATTCTCAAAGGGTGCTTATTGCTACAAAAATATTCATCTTGCCTTGTTTTGATCAAACCAGACAGTCATTGCAGTTCTGGTATGTAAATGCAGGGCAGGGAATGCAGCATTTATATATTTTTATTCCCAGAAAATAAGGATTTTACGCCCTCTGTTTAGCATCAAGCCAGAATAAAACTGAAAAATGTCTTAGCTTCTCTGTTTGCTTTGTAACAGGAATCAGTGGGAAGACTCCCGCCTGACCGCCCTGGGGCCTGACGTCTTCTGCTTATGCACAGATCAGGGACAACAGGAGGGTAACCTTCTTAAATCTTAGGGCTTTATACTTCTGCTCATCACCAGAGTATGTGAGCACCCTCCGCATCAAAATCAATAGCAATAGTCAGTTCCCTACTGGACTTCATGGAGACGCTGGCACCCTTCCCTTTTTGGGGTCAAAATCCTGCTTGGGTTAAGGATGGGGGCGTTGCATTAATTTCCTCTTCTTTTTTTGGTAGAGGTTTAGGGGTAGGTGTCAGTGCCAAGCGGTGCCCTGCCAATGTGCCCTGACCCGAACCTCGAGGGACCACCTAGCTGACAGAGGGAAAGCTAGTCTCCGTGCTTATTCAGGTCCTTGGCCTCTCTGCTGAGCCTGTCAACAGATAGGAAGTCTGAGGATTCCACAAATGGGGACACCCGTCTACTGAGAATTAGCCATGCATTTACCTATTACCAAGGCCAGCTCCAGGCACCAGCCCAACAAGCAGGTGCTTGGGGCGGCCAGGGGGAAGGGGCGGCACGTTGGGCTGTTCGGCGGCAATTCGGAGGCGGGTCCCTCTCGGAGGGAAGCACCTGCCACCGAATTACCACCGAAGAAGAAAGCAGCGCGGTGGAGCTGCGGCCAGAGTGCCGCCGATCACAATTGCAATCGTGGCTTTTTTTCCCGCCGCTTGGGGCGGCAAAAACCCTGGAGGTGGTCCTGCCTATTACCTTGCGAGCACAGTGGGACCAGCAGAGGGGCTCATGATGGAGTTCTTTCGACACAGGAGGATAGAGGCGAGGTTGCTGCCAGAGGGGTGTTCTGTTCTTTATTCCCATTACTGTGGTGTCCAAGCCCCTCCATGGAAGCCCGGAACTCACTTACCCCCCCTTGACCTGCCAGAAGCCAGGGCCAACAAAGCCGTCTAAAGCATTCGGCTCCTGAACCTACACATAGCTTGATTTTCAAGAGTGCTGACCGTCTGCCAGATTCCCACCAAAGCCACGTTATCCTATTGAAGTCATTGGCAGCTGCTGACTGCTGAGAACCTAGGAAACTCATGTCACTTCCATAGATGCCTAAACATAGATGTAGGAGCCTGTCAGCCCCCAGTTTCAAAAATCAGGGCATGGATGTGTTAACCCTTTGGGCACACAGCAAAGCCCATCTTTCTTCCCAGGTGTTTGCAGAAGGGACAGGTGGGGGAAAGGGAGTTGGTGCAGCCATGCCGTCATTACAAATGATTTTTTTGGATGGTTTTGGAGGGCAGCCGATTTTAATAAAAGTACTCACTGCATGGGGCAGTGCCCATTAATATGCTTATACATCAAAGTAAATGAATATAGAGGTCCAGGTATTTCCATACCAGCTGGTCACATACAACAGGTCAACAGCTGGTCATGACTTCAGGCAGCACTGGCAACCCAAAATGTTCCAAAAACTTGGCAACTCATGAGATTTGCTTCAGAATCATGAGATTTTAAACACAAAATAAACTCTGTTCTTTTTAGTTTTGTTTCAGAGCCTTTAGGTTGCACTTGGGTCATAATCCCAAGCTTTTCTCCACAACTATGCAGCTAGAAACTTCTATTTCTTTAAATGAAAAAAGAAAGGTTCTCACGTCAACACGACATCAGGAGCTCAGATGTGAAGAAGGCCCCCTAATGTCATGAAAATCAGCAACAGTGGCATGGGTCACTAATGACATGAGCTGGATCAAACTGGTGACCTAGAAGTAAACAGCTCCCTAGGCCACTACTAATCCCCTTGCCTCGTCTTTCATCCCAACCAACCTTACCTTGGGGTGGTGCCCTCTGCAGGAGCCATACACCACGTGCCTGGATCCAACACCCACTGAAGCAATGAGAGTCTTTCAATTAAGTTTAGCTAGTATTAGGGCAAATGGGGCATTCTGACTTCACCTTGTACTCACTTTCCCTACCAGTAAGACCAAACCAGAGGCACAGGAATGGGTCAACGAACACAACAGTAGGACAAAGCGGGCTTTACATTTACATGTATAAACCAACGAAGAATCACAAGCTCCACCAACTGAAATAAAGGCCTTTTATAAAGAGAAAAGAAAGGCAAAAGCATTTGTTAGAAGCAACCCAGAACCCTTTCGTATTTTGCATTGTAAGACTAATCTGATATGACATTGCATCAAACTCTGGTACACAGCTCAGATAAATCTTTCATCAATAAAGCTCATTGTCACAACCTGAAGCACATGGCAATACCAATGCAGTTCACCTGCATGCGCTTCTGCTTTAGGGCTCTGTCCTTAAAAACATTCCTTATGGCTAATTCCATGGTTTTCTTTCCTTCCTTGCACAGAGGAAAGGCTGTCAAGTTTTGTCTTCATAAAGAAACTAACACACATCTGACCTACATAGAGTGCACAGATGTGAGTGGCCCTACACAGCACTGCATAGATGTGTGTGCACAAAAATTAAATGCTGCCTACCTGCCTTTTGGAAATGGGTAAACAGACGTAAATTACCTTTATGAACCCTTAAGTGAAAGCCAACCTGAGAGTCTATCCCACTGCATTCTGACCTTTTTGTTTGCTTTTCACATTCCCACTCCATCTGCATAAATACCTGGAGTGGAGCTTTTATTCCTTTACATACAAATATTTATGTGCAAATGACACATTCAGAAGTGAGCATATTTGCATTGCTTGAGCACCATAGTGGGCTCAGTAATGGTGTCAGAATGGGACAAGAGCAGATAGTGAAGTCTGTGCTACAGCCAATGCACCTGACATCTCTCTCTCCCCCTCAGTCAGGTAGGAACCCAGCTATTTTTAGGATCCACTTGTATAGCTGAACAAAATGCTCTTCTCCAAAATAAAAATGAAGAGGTTTTGAATGTACTAAAAAATTCCTAGGCCTGCTCATCTCCCAAGCCTCTGTCCTTAAAGTGCACCATTTCTCCTTGAAATTCAACCTGTTCTGTCACTGTTCCTGTTTATAAGGGCTTAGTCATCCAATCAGGGACCAGGAAGCATATTATGTTACTTTGGTGGCCAATCACAGGCTGACTACCAAATTCTGAACAACAGAGTAATCTAGGCTGACCAGATAGCAAGTGTCAAAAATCGGGACAGGAGGTGGGGGGATAATAGGTGCCTATGTGAGAAAAAGACCCAAAAATCGGGACTATCCCTATAAAATCAGGACATCTGGTCACCCTAGAGTAATCTAAGATGCTGAAAGAGAACCAACAGGTCCAAAACCTTTTAGTTAAAGCTATTTGTACAATTCAGAATAATGAACAAGTTAGCAAATATCAGGAACACGAAAAGAACAAGGAATGAATTGTTCACTGTTCTAGAGATTATGCAAACAACTATTTATGTTACAGTAACACCTAAAGGCCCCAGATAAGTTAAGGGCCTATGGTGCTAGGCACTGTACAAAACACATAGTAAGAGACAGTCCAAGTCCCAGAGATCTTATAAGCTAAATAGGGGGAAATGAGGCACAATGAGGTGAAATGTCTTGCCTCACGTCACACAGCAGGTCAGTGGAAGAGCCAGATACAGAACCCAAATCCCCTGAGCCCCAGTTATGTGTCCTATCCACTAGACAACACCGCAACTCTAAGAGCAGGGAAATTTTGCACCAGATCTCAGTTGTCAAACAATGGGTTAACTCCTTGGAAACCAAACACTAGCAAAGTAGTGGTATTTGCAAGACTTGTCTTAAGCTAAATATGGTAAAACACATTCATCCCAGTGAGACTAAGACATTAACTGTGACAGAGTGAGTCTCTTTCCACCTGGCATCCCCGGCAAAAGCACCAAACTTGGAACAGTGGTTTTAGGCACATTTCAAAATATATTTAAAACATGTGATTGCATGTATTTCTATTACACGTGAACTGGGTTTGCATACTTTCAAAGCAGATGGAGTCTGGGTCTGATAGGGGTGGGGAGCAGTGCGACCCAGGGTACACAATGGGGCATGAGGAAACGTGGGATTTATTCCTGGCTCTGCTAGGGATCTGCTCTGTGCCCTTGAGCAACAGACATTCCCTGTTTCCCCTCCCATTCTTTGGCCATTTGGACTGTAAGCTCTTTGGAGCAGAGATTGTCTGTTTGTATGCACAGCCCCTACCTACTGCTGCAGTGAAAAGAATAATGATGAGGATAGCCGACATGGACTCAGCCTCAGAACTACGGTTCTTATGAAGTACTCCCCTAAGGTACCTATGTAAAAGTCCCCTAGCTCTCTTCCCGCAGGGTGGGGGAGATAGGACGCTGGCTTTCCTTACCAGACAGCTTCACTCTTATTCTTACGCGCAAAAAAAAAAAAAAAAAAATCTCACTGGAAATAAAGGAGGCTTCTCAGGAAGAACAGCGATGCAAACAAGCTAATGAGTTTGCATTCATTGTGTCGGCTTGTTTTCAATCCACTTGCTAGAGAAACTCCCTTTGTTAGTTGCAAGGAGACCTCTGTGTTGGCATAAAAGGAGAGTGAAGCTCTGGCACAGGAAAAACAAACATCTGCTTTCTCCATTTCCACACTCGATTGAAACTTAGTTAAAAATCAGCATTCAGAACCAGAGTGCTTTCCTCACTGCAGTCAGCGACAGAGGGCGTCTCTCCATCGCTGTTCATTTGTTCACATGGAGACAGAAGTCTCCATCAAGTAAGCTAACAACATCCCAGTGCATCAAAGTGTTGAAAAACTTCTGCAGGCATTTGCTTAAGTGACATTTATTTATATGACTATTTTACTGTATATACACACACCAGCACATTTGCTGCAATCACTCGAACTTCCCTATTCACCTCACTGACCCAGCAAAATTTCAGATTTGTGGAGCCACTTGCTAAACCGAGAAGAATATTCCTCCTCATTCTCTGCCCTAAGTTGCTGTGTAATGCTGGTGCGTAACGGAGTTTGGCTCCACGGCAGGCTGTGTTTTTGGCATTACACATAGGAATCTGATTGGATGCATAGTTTGTTCAACCCTTCATAAACCTGCTAGATGAGGAGCATTGTGTAAATACAAGATGTTATCCCATCATAACGTAGAAAGGATGGCCTAGTTGTTAAGACACTGGACTAGGATACATGGATTCAAATCCTTGGTTACCTACTGGCCTCCTGGGAGACCATGGGCAAGTCACTTAACCCACTAAGGGTATGTCAACACAGCAAACAAAAACTGGCAGCAGGCCCAAGCCTGCTGATCCAAGCTCACATTGCGTAGGCTGCAGGGTTGTTTCATTGCAGCGTAGACTTCCGGGCTTGGGCTGGAACTTGAGCTCCGGGACTCTCCCACCTCACAGGATCCTAGAGCCTTGGCTTCAAACTGAGCCCAGGCGACATTGACACAGTAGTGAAACAGCCCCACAGCTCGAGCCTCAAGTCAGCTGGCACGGGCCAGCCACAAGTGTCTAGTTGCTGTGTAGACGTACCCCTAGTGCAGGGGTCGGCAACCTGCGGCATGCGAGCCAATTTTTACTGGCACACTGCTGCTAGCCAGAGCCGCCGCGGAGGGGAAGTGCCTGGCCGGCATTTTCCCGGACATGTTCGGCTTTTTGGCAATTCCCCCCGGACGGGGGTTTGAGTGCCGAAAAGCCGGACATGTCCGGGAAAAAGAGGACGTATGGTAACCCTACCCAGACCGGCAGCAGCTGGTCCCGGCCATCGGCCCCGCTCAGCCTGTTGCCGGCCTGGGATACCATCCACCGGCCCCGCTCACCTCGCTGCTGTTCTGGGGTTCCAGCCACCCAACCCCCTGCCAGTCGGGGTCCAGGCCTCTGGCCCTGCTCAGCCCTCCTGTCGGCCTGGACTACCGGCAGCCACCCCAGGGCTCTGCTCTTGGCCTAGTACCAGCGCTCTGCAGCCCTTATCAAAAATTACACTACAATTAGCTTAAAAACTTGAAAACTTAAAAACTTTGTTTGTATATTACAGTAATCGTTAAAACATGTATAATGTTAATAAATACATAGGTCTGATGAAACAAAGTAGTTGTACTTATGTGCCTGTGCTTAGTTTGTGTTTTCGATGATTTACCTTCTAAAAAAAATCTTGCATGTCTCGCACCCCCAGAAAGGGCATCTTGCACCCCCAGGGGATGTGTGCACCCCCAGGTTAAGAACCACTGCAGTAAACTGATAAGATCTGCATTTTAATTTAATTTTAAATGAAGCTTCTTAAACATTTTTAAAACCTTGTTTACTTTACATACAACAATAGCTTAGTTATATAATATAGACTTATAGAGAGAGACCTTCTAAAAATGTTTACATTTTTTACCGGCACGCGAAACCTTAAATTAGAGTGAATAACTGAAGACTCGGCACACCACTTCTGAAAGGTTGCCGACCCCTGCCCTAGTGCCTTAGTTTGTCACGTAATATTTGCCTGTGCCCCAGGAGTATAGGCTAAAAATCCATTAATTACAAGGTGATGAGTGCTGTATTTTTCCTTAGATATTAGCAGCTTGTTAGACAGACCTGCTAGAGTGACACAAAGACAGAAACCAGCGTTAACAACTGAAAACCTGAACTAGAGAAGGCAACGCAGATAAAGTATGGAATGACAATAAAAGTATGGAAACATTCTTAACATAATCTTCATTTACCATTCAGGTTATTCACTCTACCCACTTGCTTGGAGTCCTTCAACTGGGTAATTCCCTGTATATTTTCAGAGGTGCAGTAGCTCTTGTCTCATAAGATCTGGTATTCTGAGACATACTGTCGAGGAACAAGTACTAGCAAGTATCTGAATAATGAAATCAGTGATGCACTCCCTGGTCTGAGCACTGCTTAGAAATCACATATCAATTGATGACTGTATGCATTCTCTTGCTCGATAGCATTTATTAGGGATTAGAATTAGTGTGTTAGAAAAATATCTGCATACCAAGGAAGCAGCCAGAAATGAAATATCAGGTAATGGCTTATTACTGCTTGTTCCAAGTAAGACTGCAGCTTCTGGGCTTTCCTCCCTTGAATTAGCTACGCTCAGTCTACCTTCAGTATGCTGGAGCAGTGCCACTCCACTGGATTATTCTGTATAATATATGTAGAAATGAGGCCCTGCTGCCTTTATACATACAGAGGGTAGATGGGGAGCTCTGTTCCCTCTAGAATCATACCCCAGGCCCATCACCATAGCATCACAATGTTCTCAAGTGGGGAAATTGAAGACAGAGTCCCCTCCACCAGCCATACCACTATTAAATTGCCGTGCTAACATGTATTGGTTCTGGGCATCAGACTCCGCTATGGCATTCCTTCCACTGCTAAATGTTACTCAATGGTGCCCTCACCCTACTGAGGAACGGAAAGGACAACTGTAAGGGGACTGTTGTCCCCTTATTAACCCTCAGTGGGGGTGTTTTGGTTGGCTAGCTCCCAGTACCAAAAGAAAGGGGAAGGGTCGATGGGAAATCAGGACCCAGAGACTGACAGTCCCCAGGGAGAGGCCAACGCTCCAGGTCAGCCTGATTGAGAGGGCAGGCAGGCTAATCAGGGAGTCAGGAGGCCAGGGGGGTCCCGTCCTCTGTGTGAGTTGGAATTGCCTGGGTCAGACAGAGTGGGGCCGAGCTAAGGAGAGAGCAGGGGCCCAAGCTGAGCTGGAGAGCAGAGCCGGGCCAGCCAGAGGGGCCAGAAAAGCAGCCCAGGAAGCAGGTCAGAGCTGGGAGCAGAGTCACAGAAGCAGCCCCCAGAGCAGACCTGAGCTGGGAGCAGAGCTGCAGCAACCAGCGCCAGAGGAGCAGCGCAGGGAGCTGGAGGCAGAGCACCAGCAGCAGCCGTGCTGAGGCAGAGTGGAGCTGGAGCAGTCCAGAGCCGGGCGCAGTGAGCAGCTAGGGGGACCCTGGGCAGCAGGCCCAGCGCAGGGAGACACCCCCAGCCAAGAGGCCCTGCAGACCAGACTTGGAGGGGGATCATAACACCGACAGGGCAGGGCAATGCTGGAAAGAAGGGTCCTGCCACCTAAAGCCTGAGGGTGAAAGGGATGTTCAGTCTGTTCCTCAGGACTCTACATTACCTGTTGGATCAAGGGGTAGGGTTACCATATTTCAGCAAGCAAAAAAGAGGACGGGAGTAGCCCCGCCCCTGCCCCTCCCACTTCCCGCCCCCCCAGAACTCCCAACCCTCCCCCCGTTCCTTGTCCCCTGACTGCCCCCTCCTGGGACCCCTGTCCCTAACTGCCCTCCAGAACCCCACCCCCTACCTAAGACTCCC